>NC_056725.1:1325521480-1325776480 GCF_019279795.1 Protopterus annectens | reverse complement strand
ACTCAGTACAACCATGTCACTGGTTGCATAGAGGCTGCTGTACTTAGCAAAAGTAAGCCCGGGGAGAAAAAAAACAGAAACAAATTGCCCTAGTGGCATCACAAATTGAACAGGATATATCATAAAAGGAAAAAAATGTGGCAAAAAATCAGGCAACTAAGGCAAAGCCACCTCTGAAGTTAATATGGCTCTCCAGGTGAAAGATAACCATAAGGCCTTCTTCAGCTACGGCAGAGACCTCAAGGGCAGCACACCGCAATGTGTTAATGTGATACCAAGCCCGTTAGCAAACAAATTCAGTTCCAGTTTTACCCCCTCACCCCCAACTATCTCCCACAAAATACCCTCAAACATAACCCCTCCAACTATAACTAGGGAGCAAATAATTGCTGCACTCTCTAAAGCCAAGACCATAGCCTTAATGGGTCCCAATATCATCTGAGGATGCCGCCTGAAAATTCTAAAATAGGACTTATCAGGATCCATGGAGTTACTATATAACTATAGTCTTAAAACAGGCTTTGTGCCATGTGAATGGAATACAGCGATGACCATCGCCCTTCATAAGGGAAGACCTTCAGCAGATCCTGGGAACTACAGATGCATTAGTCTGTCTAGTCTTATTTGCAAAAATCATGGAAATCATCAAGGAGAAAGGAAACATCTGACGCTGGATCCATCCCAGTATGGCTTTGTCAAAGGAAGGTTATGTTTACTGAATCTGGTGGAATTCTTGAAAAGGTCACTAAGGCAATGGATGAGGGGAAAGTGGTGCATACTGCCTACCCAAATCTGGCACAATACCTCACTCGAGCACTGTGAACAAACTTAAGAAACTAGGTATAAACCCCTTTACAACACGCTGGACAGCTAGCTGGCTCACTGATAGAACCCAGGAGGTTAGAACCAGTGAGGTCACCTCCAGAAGAGTCCTGTCATCAGCGGAGTCCCCCCAGGGCTCTGAGCTACGCTCACTCCTCTTTGGCTTCTACTTCTCTGATGTCAAAGCCAATGTCAAAGGCCTCTGATTAACCAAGTTCTTAGATGATTGCAAACTGGGAGCAGTCAGTGAATCCCCTCAAGATGAGAACACCCTTTGGGGAGGTCTAGCACAGACAAATGCTTTGTGCCAAAGCCATGGCTTAAAACTCAATATCAAGAATCACATTACAGTACCTTTTGGGAAGTTGGCCACCCAGTTTAACTATGGCACCAATAAATGACCTCTAAAAGTTGATTAGTCAAGGATCTGGGAATTCATGTAGACAATAACCTAACCTTCAACCAACATGTGTTTTAAGTAATAAGAAAATCTTTCTTTGTTGATCAACGTATAAGCAAGGGCATGGAATCTAGGTCCAGAGAGGTTATTTTACCAATTTACTCAGCCTTCATAGAGTATAATGCCCCCTTTGGTATGTACCGGACTAGAAACATGTAGGAACTGAAACATCTGCAATGGTTCCTTACAAAAATGTTACAGGGAATAAACACAATGTCCTATGCTAATCGCCTCAAAGCCTGGTCTCTTTACTCGTTATCATACAGACTTCTAAGTGATCTCTGCCTGGCATACAAGGCATCCCCAAACCCTGATGTGATGGACTTTCTGCACATTTGCAAAACAAATAGCATCAAAACTACTAGAGTAAAAGACCTAAATTTTGCTTGCTACATAAACAGAAAATGTTGGACAGACAGATGCAGTTCTCAGAGAATTCACGTTCTATGGGACATCCATCTGAAGCACAGTTTCTCCCCTTTTGTGTTTAAGCGCAACCTGGACCACTGGATGGGAAATCAAAAAATTCACCACCTGGTCTGGTACTCGTATCTCTGATGGACAGAAGCACTCAGTAAATCACCCCTATGTACATCAAGTTTGTGGGTCAAATTTGGGGTGCACTGCTAGGCCCTAGAGGTTATTAGCCTAGTATACACCTATGAACTCTACCTCAAAGTGACTTACTATGTCAAGTATAACAAAAAGCAATCACATGAGACAACCATCTGAAAATATTCTGCTTTAACAATGGTTGTCCTTTCCTCTTACCAACATAAGAGAAACAGCTCATCAGATATCATAAAGAAATGAGTTTTATTTAGGTAGTATCTGAGCTGCCAGGGGATATCCGGTGTGAAGAATCTTTTCTCCCTTGTTCTTGTGTTCATAGAATAAGACGGGGAGATTAACAGTCTAGCCAAAGGTAAACTACTGAGACCACATTAGGCAAAAAAGAAGGGTGAGTTCTCAAAGAAACCAGTGTCCATTATTATTTTAATAATGATTGAATAATGGGTGTTGAGAAGGTATTAAATTGATGCATGCATTTTTGGTTAATTTAACTGGTCTGAAGAAGCGAGCTTGGTACTCGCGAAAGCACTTACTGATATTTAATACATATGAGTTTTATACCCTGGCCGTGTTTTGGACTGAACACTTTTTTGGATAATTTATAGTTCTTATTATAGTGTACGTTTATCTTATTTGATGGTGTACACAGTGCTTTGGGATAATCTCTGTATAGCCTAGCCCAGTTTTTGTACCTTTGGAAATATGCAAATTCTCTCCAAGTTCCTACTACTGAATTCACATCACCCATACCAAATATTTTCATAAATTTCTTCAAAAATATATATTCCTTTCTTGGCCCCCCAATCAAATTTTAGTCCCCACCTACAAGTAATATTCCCTGCTGAAAGTTGATTATTTCTCCCAGAATTTTCTTAAGCTCCATTACAGCAGTTTTAGGTGTAATTTAAATACGTCAGTGTAATCCTCCCCCCTTGTCAGTAGCCCCTTACTACTACAATCTACCATTACTATCTTTTTCCTTTGTATTACTACTGGAGCTCCTCTAGCAATTAAAAAAGTACTCCCTTTTTCCTTTGCCCCAGATATTCTGCTTAATAACCATCCTGAAATCCTTTCTTTATCAAATTCACATGCTCGGTTCTTTCCAAACGAGTCTCCTGTGACACTGCTATTTGCACTTTTCATTTTTAAATATAGTTCACCTCTCTTTCTTTTTTGTACATAACCTGTGAGACTATTCATTTAAAGATAATATGGAAAGTGCCGTCATTATGTTAAGAAGTTATTATTTCCACCTGTTCTGTACAACAGATATTTTTTTAAATGTCTAGTTTCAGCTTTTGTGTTAAATGCAAACACTAATGTTTGGCAGGTTGATCTTTTATACAGTTGTTTCTTGTCATAGCCATTTGAACCTATGTATCATCTTACAAAACTTTTTTTAATGAAAACACTTAAACACAACCTCAGAACAACCCCACAACCTATTAACCTAACACAAATACACAAAACCATCTACATCTTCAAATAATTAAGTTTAACCCTCCTAATAGGAACAACTGTCCTAGATCGACAGCTACACTCAAGAGGCTTGAACTGACCTACAATGAAGGTTATCCATGCTATGATGCATGCTACAGACTATGCTTCTACTTACAGTAGGAGTTGTCTGTTTTTGTCTCATCTTTATTCCTCTTTCAGATGTAGAAAACAACTTGAATTCTTTCAGAAAACATTATTGTTTAGCCGCTGAAAAAATAGCACTGTTTTTATCACTCATCAGTTTGTATACATAGAAACATAAGAACTACATAAACAGTTGCCTTCAGCTGCAAGCTACTCATATTCTACAGTGAACATTTATTTGCTAGAGAAAAGCTTTTCATTATATTCAGTGATCTTTTATTTACTTGCTTCCCCTTAAAACATGTTAAATCAAGCAAAGGGCCTCAATTCAGCCATTCTCCTATGCAAAAGAAAATAAAAAGCATATCAGTTTTACTTATATCATGCTCTTTGTCCAGGCTTTCTTCTTTAACATTGGAGTGCCTACATTTCTTACAACTGAACTAAATGAAAGAAAGAAAGTTGGGACAAAGGGCTCCTGTTTACTTTAGTATCCTACACACAAACAAAAAAATGAAAAATATTTACTGTACTTTGTAGCATGGAGTACATGTTGTCTTTTAAAAAAATACTGTTAAGAACAGACACTGTTTTACTTACAGTTAGCCCTTTCCTTCCTTTTCCCCTCTCAACGTTCTAACAATGACATGAAGTAGGGCATATGATCTGGAGTCCCATAAAAGTTTAACAAAGTCAAACAAGTCCAATATTTCTAGGTTTTCTTATTACACCATATCTCACAAATGTGATTTGATGCTTTGTAATCCCCCATTTATTCATTAATTTCCAAGTTGCTGGTTTTCTTCCTGTTGATCTCCATCTCCCAAATCCAGTCTCAAATACATTACTAATGTACTCTTGGTTCTTCTAGTCAACTCCTGTGCTTTTTTTCTGTCTCAAGCATTTTCCTTTGGAATATTGAAAAATATTTCACTGGCATAGTCTCCCTACAAGCCTTATTATCAGAAGAAGAAGTAGAATCTTCTGTTTGAAAGCTCACTTTTTGCTGGACAAACTTTTGTATTTTCTCCTTAGCATGTTCTGCATCAAAAAATGGCTTGTGACCATCCAGGAAAAATATTCTGAAAATAGCTGGATGTAACAGCTTGAATCTTACACCTGCTTCTCAACATTCCTTGATTGCTGGAATAAATTTACTCCTCTTCTGCTTGGTGTACAGTGAGTAATCATTTTCCATAAACACTCTACTGTATTACTGTATCTAACTTTTAGTACATCCTTCTGCCACAGTTTCGTCAAAATCAACTCTTTCTGCTGGTATGATTGCATCTTTACTTTTAGAGGTCTTGGCTGCTTTCTCATGGCCAGGTTTGGAGCATACACACGATGTGCATGTTCAATTAATAATTCCAGCCTAGTTGCTTATTTGTGCTTTCATAAAACAAATATAATCTGTTGCTTCCAGTTTCTCTGGTACCACAGAAAATCTCAGGTTTCCCCTATGTGCTTGGTCCTCTAATTCCACCATTTTTGAAACATCTCTTTTTGAGCAATCCCATACTCAGACAGCATTTTCTTCACTTCGACCTCTGATTTTTGCAGTTTTATCAGCTCATCTGAATATCTGTTTAGAGAGTCTTCCATTTCTTTCCAGCCTTTTGTTTTTTGAATTGGTATACACCTTCAGTGTTTTGTTTACTGTAATCAGCTCTCAGCACAGTTCTTCTCTAGAGTATCATGTACCAAAGCTGGACAATGAACTACTTTTTGTTGAACAGTTGAAGGATTCTTCCTAGCCAGTGTTTTCTCCTCACATTTTGTAATTTATTTTCTTTTGTGTTCTCTAAATTTCTTCTTTGCTGGCATCCAGGCAGTGCACTTACTATCCAGTAACCGAAATTTGCTCCCAAAACACAAATTCACTGTCTCTTTCTTCTGAGTTTCCGTTTTCATGCTAGGAGAGTTGAAATTAAGTTGCTACTCAGTATACAGCCATCTTGGAAGCCCTATTTTAAAATACTCCCAGTGTCATGAGAAGCAGATGTTAAACAGGCTTTCAAAGAACTTTTCTTACATCAGATAAAGGAAGGTTAATGGTTAATTTTACCTTTTAAAAATATGCAAAATGTAAAAACCAACATATGAGCTTGATGGTTTAAAATCCTGAAAATTATGATATCAGAAGAATGTACTTTCTTCCCCAACTTGTCTAAAGATTTCCCATTTTTGGCACAGTGAATTGGGTTTAGCAGAAGTAATTAGTTTAGCAGTAACACTTCTGACTACAGAAATTAGTGCTGGATCTGCTTTAGGGTTGAACACAAACAGCTGAGTCCCAAGGTACCCTAAATAACCTGTCAGACTTCTTGGGGGCAGGAGGTTGACTGCCAGGCACACTAGACCTAGTGAGAAAAAAAATTATCTAAAGCTGACAAAACAGGAAAATAGCTGCAGATTTAAGCATATCAATCTGTAACAAAACATAATACATTTTCTGTGCAATAAGAATTTCATTTGGCTCCCACTGTAAAAAAAAAATATATATATATATATATATATATATATATATATATATATATATATATATATATATATCAATATATTTCATCTTAGATCAAGTCTCAGAAACAGATACATCTTCAAGGGTGAAATATGCAGCCATATTTTCTTCAAAATCAGAATGTTCAGATTAAACACAAAAATCCTAAGTACAACTATCCTGCTGCAATGTCTGCTCTTCTGACTGAAATTCAAAGACAGAAAGAGTGGAACACTATTTTCTTGCGTGAAGTAGTAGTAGGCAAAGAAAAGGCAGCAATGAGTTCCTTAGCAAATTCTTCCTGTCCATAGAAATACAAAAAGACAATGGCAACATTTTCTCACTATGTTCACTTTTCTTGGGAAACACCCTGGAAAATGACCAACCACCCTGGAAAATGACAAACCCTCAGTAGGTATACTCTTCCCAGATTCAGGTTTCCTATCCCGGCCAAGTGAAAAATCTTCACCTGTACCTTCCTCTGAAACCAATAAGAATGACTCTCCCTTGATCACCATGAGAATCCCTACACTCGCAGAGGAGAAGGCTATTCCCTAGGTCATTGGTGACTGTGGGTATAACACCAGAGAGACTAGGACCAGTCTGAGGAACCAGGAGAACCCACAGCAAAGTCAACCACCAGTGGTTGAGGCACAACAGAAGCTGGCATGACACCCAAAGACTCCCTTACCATTTTTTTATTGCAAACAGTGGAAAGGAAATCCTTGGAGAGTGGCCTCTCTGCCCCACACATTCACTGAGAATGATGCCTCAAAGATGGATAACACAGCCAGGAAGAGTCGGTAAAAGAAAGTAGAGAACAAGTGGTACCATGGTAAATAAACCACTGACAGTTCCCCACAAACAGAAAAATCCTGCCTCAAATACACAAAAGTACAGTTGTGTACACTTACCATAAATGTAGATAGATGTTTGAGTGTATTCACTGTTGCAGTCCTCACATTTGGGTTATCCACTTGCAGAAGCCCTCAGTCGGCTTGATTATCGAAGTGTTGGGTCCTGTGTTGGTTGCTGTCTCATCTTCCATGACGTCAGGTAGTCAGGGGTATAAAGCATGCAGATGACGCCATTACAACATTTTTTTCTTGCCCCAGATGTCAGGTGTACCCCTAATGGGAAGCAATTAAATATGTATACAAGGTTATACCTCCAACAAAAAAAACAAATACATCAAAAGGCTTTTAAGCATAGTAAAAAGAAATAGAGGTATAGTCAAAACAAGTCAAGGGGCTGGAGGGATGGTAACCAGGACTGCAACAGTGAATATACTCGAGCATCTACATTTATGGTAAGTGTACACAAATGTACTATGTTCTTCATGTTTCACTGTTGCAGTCATCATATTTGGGTAGATTCCCAAAGCTAAGGATGGGAGAAGGAATTTAGATAGTATTAGGACCAGCTATAAGGTCATGCAAGATTGCAGTGCCAAAACCACCTCTGGATTTAGATTATGTACAGAACTCCAGGTAGCGGCTACTAGGATGTCCCTGGTAGGGACTCCTCTGAGAAAGGCTGTAGAGCTAGATGCAGCCCTGGTTGGATTTGGTCTTATCCCCTGAGGGATAGGTTTCCCATGGTGCTTATAGCAGAAATGAATGCAATGGCCTATCCATTTAGAAATGGTTTGCTTTGAAATGGCTTTCCCCTCTGCCCCTGCAGCAAATGCCACCCGCAGCTGTTCAGATTTCCTGAGAGGTTTAATCCTGTCCAAGAAAAATCTAAGTTGTCTAATCACATCTAAGGAGTGCAGTATCAGTTTCCCTTTGTTCTGTGGATTAGAAAAGAAGATTGGCAAATGAATAGACTGATTAAGAGCCACACTGAATGCCACCTTGGGCATGAAGGAGGGATTGGTCCTGAGGGACACCTGTCTGCATGAAAGATGATGAAAGGCTCCACTGCCATAAGGGCCTCTAATTCAGACACCCTTCTTGCTGAAGTGATGGCTATAAGGAAGGCTGTTTTCCAAGAAAGGAATTTCAACTCTGCATTTGCAGCTGGCTCAAAAGGAGGTAGAGTAAGTTTTTCCAATACAAAGTTAAGGTCCCAGGCTGGAATAGGGACTCTCCTGAGTGGTCTTAAGTTTTTGGCCCCTCTGAGGAACTGCTTGAGCAGTGGATGAGAGAAGAGGGTGGTTTCTGTGTTGTAATGAGCTGAAATGGCTGAGGCATGAATTTTGATGGAGGAAAAAGAAAGACCCTTGTGAAGCATCTCAGTTAAGTATTGAAGAATCCGAGGTAAATTGGGTGCTGCTGTGCACATCCACTGAGTTTGGTTCCAGGAACAGAATCTTTTCCATTTTTCAGCATAAGATTTTCTAGTACTAGGCCTCCTTGCCTCCAAAATGACATCCAACACTTGTTTACTGAGGGATGGTAACGGAGAGATCAGGTAATTAGCCAGGCTGCCAGGTTCAGGGTTTGAAGCTGAGGGTGCAGAATCTGGCCCTTCTGCTGGGACAGCAGGGTAGGGGTCTGAAGCAGGAGCCATGGTGCCAGCAGTGACACACTGCGCAAGAGGGGGTACCAGTGTTAGCGTGGCCAGCCTGGTGCAATCAGTATCGTCCTTGGTTTGTCCTGTTTGATCTTTAGTAATACTTTGGAGAGGAGAAGCAGAGGAGGAAAGGCATCAACTGATAGATTATTCCAGGTGAAGGACAGGGTATCCACTTTCTAATCTTGCTTGTGGGGAGTCTTTGTGCAGAATTTTTCCAATTGGTAGTTCTGGGGGGAGGCAAACAGGTCTATCTCTGGGCTCCCCCATTTGTTTATCAACATGTTGAATGTCTTCGGTTCCAGCTTCCACGCGTGTGGGTCCATGAGATTTCTGCTTAGATCGTCTGCCAGTGTCTTTAGCTTTCCTGGCAGGAATTGAGCCTGTAGGTGCACTTGGTAGTTCAAGGCTGTGTTCCACAGAGCCATGGCTAGTCTGCAGAGAGGGTATGAGTGGGTTCCCACCTGCTTGTTTATGTACCACATAACAGTGGTGTTGTCCATCTTTACCATTAATTGTCCTGGAAGAATGTGGTCCTTGAAGGCTGTCAGAGCATTCTGTACAGCTAACATTTCTTTTTGATTGATATGCAGGTGTATTTGACTTGGGTTCCATTTGTTCTGAATGCACCTCCCTGCCAAGTGAGCCCCCCATGCATAGTCTGATGCGTCTGTTGTTAGGGTTTGGGTGGCAGGGGGTAGAGTGAATGGCAGTCTCTTGTTTTGGTGACAGGCCTCTGCCCACCAAAGGAACTGTAGGCAAGGTATGATAGGAATCCTTGCTTCTAGATCCTGAGAATGTTGACTCCATAGGCTTTTTAGATACTATTGCAGTTTCCTGCAGTCTTGCATATGGAATTAGGAGAATGCAGGAGGACATGATCCCCAAGTCTTGCAGTGCTTGTCTTGCAAACAGCAGGGTCTTCGTGGCCATTAGTTTGAAGTAAGCTGTCAAATGAACTTTTTTCTCTGGCATGAGGAAAGCCATCTGGGAAGTTGTGTTCAAGCTTGCTCTCAGTAATACAATTTGTTGGCAGGGTACCAGATGTGATTTCTTTTCGTTTATGGTGTACCCCAGAGAAGTTAGCACTTTTTGTACAAACACCAGATGATTCAATAGCATGTCCTGGCTTTCTGCCTGAATTAGACAATCGTCCAAGTATGGGTACATTTGAATATTTCTTTGCCTGCAAAATGCAATGGCTGGAGCTAGGCACTTTGTGAATACCCTGGGCGCAGTAGATAAGCCAAAGGGCAGTGCAGAGAATTGACAGTGCATGAAGCCTGCTTTGAAGCGTAGGTATCTTCTGCAAGATTCCCTGACTGGGATGTGCAGGTAGGCTTCCTTTAAATCCAGTGTTGCCAACCAGGAATCCTTGCCTAGCATAGGAAGCAACTGGTGAAGAGTTAGCATCTTGAAATTTGGGATCACCTAAAAAGTGTTTAGGATAGAGAGATCCAGGATAGGACACCAGGAGTTGTCTTTTCTGGGCACCAGAAAAAGTCTTGAGTAGAAACCTTGTCCCCTTTCCTCTTCTGTAACAGTTTGAATAGCCCATATACTTAGAGAAAGAACTTGCTTTTGAGCCTCTGCCCACTGACTTAGGCGTAGATCTGGCCAACCGTTTGGGGTTGGTAAAGTGTGGAAGTGGAATCTGTATCCTTGGGAAACTATATTTAAAACCCATTTGTCCGGGGCAATGAGTTCCCAGTATTTTGCCTGCAGAGGAATCTTTCCCCCTAAAGGAGCATTGAGACAGTTTATCATAAGGGGCAGTCTTACTACTCCCTGCTTTGGAAGTGGGAGCCCCCCATTGCTTAGTCCTGTGCATACCTTGGGACTGAAGCCTGAGTGTTCTGCTGGTTCTGGGTTTGGACTGAGAAGGCCTGGAAAAGGCAGGAAAGGACCAATTCTTAGAGGGCCAATGCCTACTAAATCTTGGAGGCTATACTTGCAGGAAATCTTTAACAGTTTGCATAGATTTAGCTTTTTACTCCATCTTTTTAAGTACTACTTCTGCTTTGTTGCCAAACTGGCGGTCCTGGTTTAAGGGAGCATCCAGCAATTTAGCTTTAACATGATCTGGCAAAGATTGCTCCTTAAACCAAGCATGCCTTCTAAGTACAGACCCAGTAACAGCAGCCCTGCAAGATGCCTCTAGTGAATCAAAAACACATTGCAAAGTATGTTTTCCAACTTGTTCAGCAGAATGCATTAAATCCTGTAAATCCTTATTTTCAGCACAGTCAGGAACCAACATCATTTTCTGTTTAAGCAATCCAATAATATGCTGCCAATACTTTAACATATGAAACTGGCAGTTTAAGGCCCTAATGGCCAAGGTTGCAGAAGTGTATACATTCTTACCCCATCTATCCAGTGCACTGGAATCTCTATCAGAGGGGGTAGGATTTTTGGCAGTAGTAGCCTTAATGCCCTTGGGTCCCTGTGAAATGGTCTTGGGATCCGCAGTAGGATTTTAAAGAGGAATTTGTGAAAGTCAGGAACCCTGCAATATCTATCAGGTTTTCTGGGAGCATGAGGTAAGGAGTTAGGGGCCAAGCTAGACTCCGAAAAGGCATCATCTACAATGTCTAGTACAGGGGGGATAGCTAAAGGCCTGTGTTGGGGCAGGAGTAAGAAATCCCTAAGCCTCTTTTTAGAATCAGAGTAATTCTGGTTTTCCCAATGAAAATGCTCCCTAAGAGTATGCAAGGTTTCACCAAAAGAGAAATCCTCTGGAGGGGAAGCAGATGGAATAGAGTCCTCTGCATCAGAATCCTCAAAGGTAGATAAGGGTAAATCCTAGTCATCAGAGGAAACAGAAATTTCAGAATCCTGATCAGAAGAATCATAAGAAAATTCAGTCCTAGGTCTCTTAGAGGGAGAAGGTTGGCTTCCCCTGATTAAAGTAATAAGGTCTTCAGCCATTCTTATAATTTGTTTTTTAGTCACAGAGGCCTGACCATGTGGTCTGGGCGTCGGTTTTCTAGGCATGGATCGAGTTTTAGGCCTTGAAGAAAAAGATGGCGTTGGTTTAATATGCAAGTCAGTAGGCCTGAATACACCCTCAGAAGCCGGTGCCTGCACAGCAGCTCCAGACCCATCCAAGGTAGAGACATCTGCAGGTTCCACAGTTGAAGCATCTCGTGGCATACCAGTCTCCGAATGGGTCTCAGTAGAGGCCTGCGAATCTGAAGTAGCAGGTATCATGGGCTGCAAAAGCACCTCACTGAGTACCGACAAACTGGCGATTAGCTTAGGAGAAGCTTCGTCAGCAGCTGTCTCTGTTTTTATCTTTGCGTTTTTTTCGGAATGTCAGTAGTCAGGTGGCTTACCGAATCCATATCTGGATAACTGAACTGAGTACCAAAATATTTAGAAGCGTAAATATACCGACGACGAATAGTTCGTTGTTTAAATAAGGCACAACACCGACAGCGAGGTACGTCGTGGTCAGGGCCTAGGCAAGGAATAACAGTACGAGTGAAAATCTTTATGAGGTATTTGCTTTCTACAAGAAATACAATTATTGACTTTTATTGACATCGGTTTAAAGCAAGAAAATGTTTCCCCAACGGGGTACTTAGCTTTAGTTGAAGACTTCGGTTCTGAAACTCAAAAACAAAAATTTCAGGAGTCTGGCACCGCACGGCAAGAAAGACTGGTGTAATGGCGTCGGCTGCATGCTTTATACCCCTGACTACCTGATGTCATGGAAGATGAGACAGCAACCGACGCAGGACCCAAGACTTTGATAATCAGGCCGACTGAGGGCTACTGCAAGCGGATAACCCAAATGTGATGACTGCAATAGTGAAACACGAAGAACATCCAGTAAAACCTGTAGGAAAAAATATGTTATTTACTTTATTTACTTAATTTATTTTTTTTGCAGTAAAAAAAATGCACACACAAACTTGCACAAACTCCCTTAAAAATGCAATGGCAGACACAAAAAAATCTGTTTCCAAGCAAACACAGCATTTTAGTCAGAAAACACGTTTCCTCAGAAAAATAGTTACAGTGGAAGTTTTTCACCAGCTTTGAGGATCTGCTAGTCTATGAGGCCTGCAGAAGGAGCATACTTTGGCAGCAAAATAAAACCCCTCTGATTAATTTTACGCACTGACTTTAAATTGGAGATTCCCTCAAGCTCCAGATATTTACAGCATGTTGAAGGGTGCCCTTAAGCTCAGAAAGGTGGACAATCACTGGGGTAAGACCCAAACAGCTTAGGCTACTGTCACAGTGGTCTAAATATTGAACATTATTTTTGGGACTGTAACAGGATGGAAACACTGGGAGGGCAAATGGCTATAACCAGGAAATCCTGCTTCTGAGCTGGAACACAGGATCTGAATTGCCCAAATATAGCAAGGCCTTACAAAGTTTAATGTTCATGTTTGGAGCTTACCGGTTCCTGTGAGAACCAGGGCCGATTAATGGGTGAGTGGATTTGAGTAAACCTCAGATTGGGTTCTGGAGTAGCAGCTGGATCCAGTGTCCTTTTCCTCAAGTTATCTGACTTGTCTATCTCCCCCTCTTTCTCTCTATTTTTTTCTTTCAACTTAAACTTTTCTGTCTCTTTGGTGTTCTTAAATTTGCTGGCTGGAAAAGGTGAAGTAGAAGCTGCCATCTCAGAAGAATCCCCTTAAAGATCAGTTTTTCTTTTCTTTACTCTAAGCTTGACATGGAGTTTCCAGGCGTTTTGCCCCCAGGCAGTAAATAAATGTTTGGTGAGGATCTTGTGGGGGCAGTTTGTGCCCACACTCAACACATTTTTTTAGAACTGGACATGTTGGACCGTAAACAACAATTTGTAACTACAGTCTAAAACAACCTACACTCAAAGGTCAAAAACTGCAGATACAAAGAACAGCACTGCACACTAAGAAGTACAAAAAAAAAAAAAAAAAAAAAAAAAAAAAAACGGGCCCCCAGCTCAACTGGGAATATTCAGGAACTATTCTAAGGCTACCTCATGCTATTAAGTGAGAAACTGGCAAAATATCAAGCCCCTATAAACCCTGAGAACACTTCTACCTAGGCAGAACTGTTCACAGAAACCCTGTACAAGCATGTTAATAGCTGCACAGAGGCAGCTGTACCCACCAGGAAGAATACAGAACTAACTAAAAAAACAAGCCATCCTGGTGGAAACACAAAATTAATTGGATATATAACAGGAGGAAGAAAATCATGGCAAAAATTAGGAGGTGCAGAACCCAACAGGATTAAAGCACTCTCAAACTAAACAAACAACTCAGAGGACAAATAAAGTCTACCAAAGCCAAATTTGAGGTAAGTTTGGCCTCCCAAGCCAAGGACAACCACAACGCATTATTTAGCAATGTCCACAACCTCAAAGAATATAACACACAGTTGTGTGCAGAGCTCATTGTAAACGGAGCCACCTATACTGAGCCAGAAGATATAGTAAACCTCCTGACTGATAAATTCAGCTCCAACTTTACTCCCCTCTCCCCCTCAACCTTCTCTCAGGAAATATCAAATGTAACTCCCCCTATCACTAGGGTACAGGTCCTTAATGCTCTCTTTAAGACCAAGAACACTGCAACAATGGGCCCAGGCAATATCCAAGGACGCCTTCTAAACAGATTAAAACATGCCTCATCATGGCCTCTGGAATTAACTATTTAACCGTAGCCTCCAAACAGACTTTGTGCCTCATGAATGGAGAAAGGCAACAGTCATTCCTCTGCACAAAGGTGGGCCATCTACAGACCCTGGAAACTACAGACCCATAAGTCTCACTAGTCTTATATGCAAAGCCATGGAAAGAATCATCATGGAGATGATCAACAGAGATATAGTAAACCTCCAGACATTGAACCCTACCCAGTCTGGTTTCTTCAAGGGCAGATCATGCCTACTCAACCTGGTGGACTTCTATGAAAAGGTCATCAAAGCAATGGATGAGGGCAAAATTGTTCACACTGCCTACCCTGACCTGGCCATGGCATTTGACACAATACCCCACTCAGGCATTGTTGACAAACTCAAGAGGTCAGGTACAAACCCATATGTCACCCAGTCGATAGGCAACTGGGTCTCAGACAGGACCCAGGAAGTTTGAATTGGGGAGTCCACCTCTACAAAGAAGCCAGTCACAAGTGGAGTCCATCAGGGATCAATCCTTGGACCGCTCCTTTTTGGCACTGACTTCTCAGTAGTCAAGGCCAATGTCAGTGGTCTCCGGCTGACTAAATTTGCAGATGATTGCAAATTAGGAGCTGTCACTGAATCTCACACTGACACAAATATTCTCCAGGAGGGGCTGACACAGACAAACAATTGGTGTCAGAGCCATGGACTAAAACTAAATGCCACAAAATGGATAATAGTATCCTTTGGGAAGTCAACTAGTCCTGGTAACTATAATACTGACAACACACCTCTTAGAGCTGACCCAGCTGTCAGGGACTTAGGGACACAAAAATAGTAATCTTGCCTTTGATCATCACGTGTCTACAGTGGAGAGGAAATCATTCTATGCTGTGCAACTTATAAACAAAGGCATGGCATCTAAGTCCAAGGAAGTCATTGCTCCACTGTATTTGGCATTCATCAGACTTATCATTGAGTACAATGCCCCCTTTGGTACGTACCTAACCAGGCATATCCAACAACTGGAACGTCCACAGAGGTTCCTCACTAAAAGAACACAGGGTGTAAGTAATATGTCCTATGCAGACCACCTCAAGGCCCTATCCCTGCATTCCGTCTCCTACAGGGCTTTGAGGGGAAATCTATGCCTGCTATACAGGGCATTGTCAGACCCCACTCTGATAGATCTTCTGCATATCCACAAAACAAACAGTACCAGAAGAATCCACTCTAAAGACTTAACCCTTGTATGTATCCCACAGACTACCCCATCTATGGAACAGACTCCCCATCCATGTGAAGCAGAGTTCCTCCATAACCCAATTCAAGTGCAACTTGGACAATTGGATGGGAAACTGGAAATGCATCCCTGGTTTGGCACCTATGTCTCTAATGCAAACAGGTAACTTGCAAATGGTTCCTCTCCCGGGCCCATGCTTACACTTATCAAGGGTATCAGAACTTGTCAGAGATTTGGGATGCATGGCTAGGCTTAAAAAAGCCCTTGTGGTCATTAGCCTAGTAAACACACATGGACCTAAAACACTGGAACTACAAGCACTATACTATTGAAAATTGCTAAACACACTAATTTAACTACTATTTGTATTAACTACCCTATGAGACACACACAAAAAAAAAACATTATTCTATAGGGGAGGAGCAAGAAAAAGGATATAAAGTCTTTATGTAAAACAAAGTTCAATGGAACAGTCGAAGAGGCAACCAAAATCTTCAGCAGCAAATAAGATCCAAGGTGATTAAATGCAGCAAAGGGAGTTATGAGTAGAGGAAGAGATGGGAGCCATGAAGCCAGATCTCCTTAGTTGGTGCCGAGGTCAGATCCTGTTGATCTGACAACCACAGTTGAATCGGACGGAACTAGACAACATTGAATCCATGTATAATTACATGCCAAGTTCCACTACATTTAGTCCTGGAATACACAATGTTTTCATCTTTTTTTATGTCTGACGTTGGCGGTGAGAACAAACAGCTTTCAAAATTGGCAAATGACTGTAAAGCAGCAAGGTATTGCAATCTCAGTAAATAAGGTTACGGACATCTAAAATTATCAGGGTGTCAAACTTGAGGCAAACTAAAGCAGAATAAAAATCACTGTCATAAAAGTTCCAATTCTGCATTTTAGTAAACAAAAGGATATTGACATGCTCCTGACAAAAGACATCAAAAAAATATTTGGAAAGATATGGGCAGTAGTTCTGAATATAATTTTTAATTTCATCAAAAATTACTATTGTTACCTGAAAGAAGTGTTTTGGAATCATAAACAATCTGTTGAAAGATGCAACTACAATCGGGTCAGTGATACTTCTGATTCTTACTAATGCTATCAGGCCAGCCACTGAGTGCAATGTTCATCTTTGCATGCATATTAAAGAAAATGTCATCCATTCAGACACATTACAGAAAGAAAATAGAATGGCTTATCATCCATACATTGACCTTGAAGATCATCAACAAATATCACCAGATACAGAATTCTAAGCGGTGTCTAATACTGCTATAGAAGATCAATCAAGATGCAGATCTAACAGCATTATAAAATATAAATTACCAAGAATTACATAAAAAAGAAGTACATAATACATGGCTCATACAACAAGGCATAAAGGTAATTTAAAATCTATATTTTTTCAACATAATTTAAAAGTAAATTAGACAGCATTATGGATGATAAAACTATCAGCCAACAGGTTCAAGACACAAACTTTTAGATTCCCTTTTTTCCCCCACAAAGACTTGGACTTGTCATAAGTAACCACTGAAGATTACTCCTGGAAATGGTCAAAGCTAATATATTGTGCTTTGGTACATTCAAATGGACAGTTTTGCAGTTTACACTATCCATTATGTCTTACTGACTAATGAATCCATCCTATGAGACTGACATCCACCACACATTAAATGTTTGGCTACTTCACAATAAGCACTGCAATTACGAGCATCAGTCTCACCAACCAGTACCAGCAGCTACTACAGAAAAAGAAGAGCATGACATCTACATCACAGCTCCATCAGATAAACAATTTTATTAGTTGTCAGACAAACAAGATGATACAAGTATTAATACAGCTATACTTTTCTACTCACCTATTCCTGGATGCTCAGCTACAATGTTGACTCTATACTCTTTACAGAACAGTTGATAGGCAGACATGTTCTTCTTCTTTTTAGGCTATGAAAACAAAATGAAGAACTCAAAGAAGGAACTACAAAAAAAGGAAGCAGTTTCTATCCAGCATACATTATGCATTAAGCATCCCTGTATAATGGGAATGAAAGACTCTCCTTCATACTTATATAAAACAGATTTTACCAACTTTCTAATTGTAATTCAATAAAATGATTCAGCTACAGGTTAAATGGCTGTGTGTAAGGGGGCTTTCAAAGATATATGTTTTGATTCTTAAAGTGATGGTACTTACTCCTGTTTCTACTCAAGTTATTTACACTGTTAACATATGCATTTCCTGTACAAGTCCAGTTTATATCAGAAGGGATTTAATGTGCCTTGAAAGAAGTTCCATCTTACCAAGTTCCACCCCCTAATATCATTGTATTTGCTTCTGAAACTAACTGGGGATCTACATTTTTTCTGTTCTCCACGGAACTCATACCTTCTATACATAAACAGGTCCTTCTGTCTCCCTCATTTAAAAAAGGCCTACGTGGCCCATGTCACATAAGTGGCTGAATAGTTTTAAGGGTAATAGGAGAGTTCCAGACATCTACATGTCATGAGGTACACAGGAGTTCTACATAAATCATTCTGAATACAGACATCAAAAGCCATATCACATCTCTTGTCAATGTGGTATTTATTTAACTTCCTAACATGACATAGGTATCTGCCCTAGGGCATTTATAAGCCTAGCCAGAGTATGTTTGGCTTTCGCCACCCATTTTAAATTAATTTTGTTATGCCCTTTTTCGAGGTTAGTATACTGTGCCTCTGTCTAACAGTGACACAGAAGTGATACCGGGGTAAACCTACAATCTCCCATCCACTCATCAAGATTCCTCTTGAAGAGAGTCAATGAGGGACTCTGCCTAACCTGGACTGGGATTTTATTCCAGAGTGAAGGGAGCCTCTGGGTTATGAATCTGTCCCTCCAGCATGTCCTATTTATTTCAGTGCTGAGGTTCAAGTCTCTCGAGCGCGTAGCTCGATGGGATTTGGATTTTTTGAGGTGCAGCATGTCCCTTAATTCCGGGTTGGACATGCCTTTATACATCAGGCACAGATCGCCTCTGAGCAGGCGGTATACCACTATGTAGAGCTGGAGTTTCTTTAACCGGGCAGCATATGGCATCTGTTTGAGCCCTTTGATCCTCTTGGTGAGGTACTTTTGTGGTCTTTCCAGTTGCTGCAGGTGTTTGGTAAGGTACATCCCAAAAGGGGCATTGTATGGGCCTGATGAGGGATGAGTAAAGAGGCACGATGACCTCCCCTGATCTAGATGTGAATCCCTTCATGATTAGGTGGGCTATATAAAATGTTTTTCTAACCACTTTGGCCACGTGGTTGTCAAATGAGAGATTGCTATCAACTTGGGTCCCCAGGTCCCTAATTACTTCTTCTGTACTTAATGGATTACCACCTATGTGGTAATTTGTGAGCACTTTGTTTTTGCCAAAGGGGATGACTATACACTTTTTGGCGTTTAGCTTGAGGCCATGGCTCTGGCACCAGTTGTCTGTTGCTATGAGGCCCTTTTGGAGGATGCTTGTGTCGGCTGGAGAGTCGATTATGGCGCCCAGTTTGCAGTCATCTGCGAACTTGGTCAGCCACAGTCCTTCCATGTTGGCCTGTACCTCCGAGAAATATATACCGAACAAGAGAGGTCCCAGGACTGAGCCTTGTGGGACGCCACTTGTAACTGGTTTGGAGTCTGACATGGCTCCAGCAATTCTAACCATGTGGGTTCTGTCCTTGAGCCAGTTTTCAACCCATCTAGTGACATAGGGGTTTATATTTAAGCTGGTGAGCTTATCTATAATGCCCAAGTGGGGTATTGTATCGAAGGCTTTTGCGAGGTCCAGGTAGGCTGTGTGGACCACCTTCCCTTCGTCAATGGCCTTGGTGACGGTTTCAAAGAAGTTGACCAGGTTTAAGAGGCAGGATCTGCCCTTAAAGCTGAACTAGGTAGGATCCAGTGTTTGTAGGTCCCCAATATCTTTATTTATGAGGTCCATGATGATCCTTTCCATAGCTTTGCAGACCAAGCTAGTCAGGCTTATGGGGCGATAGTTTCCAGGGTCCGTTGAGGCACCACCTTTGTGGAGAGGGACCACTGTTGCTGTACGCCACTCTTTGGGTACATATCCTGTAGTAAGGCTGGGATTAAACAGTAGTTTTATGTTTGGGTTTAGCTCTTCTTGGAGTTCATGTAGGACGCAGCCCGGGACACCGTCTGGTCCCATTGATGCTGTGTTTTTTGCTTTGGAGAGGGCGGTTCATACCTGACCATCTGAAATGTCAGGGGGGGGCAGCACTCTGCTGGGATAGATATTTGCCCTTTTGGTGGGGGGGGGAGGAGTTTGCGCTGAACCTGTCAGCTAGGATTTTGGCAATGTCTGTGGGTTCGGTGTATTTTTTGTCATTTTGGACTAACTCTGAGCATATCTGGGAATTCCCACCCAGGATCCTAACATAACTAAAGAAAGCCTTGTGATTATCCTTAGTGTCCTGTGCAATTTTTCTCTCGAAGCTGGCCTTAGACAATTTTATGAGTGCCCGTAGTTTTTTGCTAATACTGATCAGAGATGCCTTCCCTTTTTGGGATTTTGCTCTATCATGTAGTAGCTTCCTCCTTCTATTATATAGTTTGTTTATGGCTGGGGTCCACCAGACAGGATGTCTGCCTTTGGAGGATTGGGTCTTGGTTTTATTTGGGATTGCATGATCCATGCATTCCTGAAGGTGTTCATAGAATGCATTTATAAAGGATTCTGCGGTCTGGGACATATTTTCCACAGGCCCGGGGGCTTTGAAGGATTCCACCTCGGTTTTGAAGAGTGTGAAATTTGCTTTAGAGAAGTTTTTCACTGTGGTTTTCTGGACAGGGGGTGGGGTCAGGATGTGAATATCCAGTTGGATTAGTTTATGGTCTGATCTTACCAGTGAGGGATACACTTCTGGTCTGGAGCATAGAGTCCCCATGTTGGTGATGATCAGGTCCAGTATGTTTTCCCCTCTTGTGGGAGTGGTAACAAGTTGTTCCATAGCATGGTGTTATAGTAGTAAAATATAGAACTGAAGAAAAACTTTGTCAAGAGTTTCTATGTTTGGATTTACAGATGCATAATTCTCAGTGGAAATATGGGTCAGCTGCAACTTCAGGGATTTCTTTTATTACAAGAAAATTTGGCAGAAAACTGGAAGATTTAGAAACAGTTATTTCTCACTAACATGGATTAGCTAAAGGTCTGCAGACATGCAGTGCACTGCATTCCTGTAGGTACCTGGAAAGGAATTTTCTGTCTGACCACCATGACGGAGCCATGGCACCTTTTTCGACTATTTGTGATTATTTGGTGGGATTTAATAGATATTTCCTTGTGTTCTGTTTTCATTGAAATACATACCTGATTTGTTTAAAGGTATTAGTAGATTATTCTCCTTTTTTTAGCTTTCTACCTCATTTTACGTTTTTAGCCGGGTGGGTTATTAGTCACATGACTGAAATTATTTTTTAAACTTTGTCAGTTCTGTTTAATGGGCTGAGGAAGACACACCAAGTCAAAGTTGGTCCTGTTTTTCCCTACACTGCAGAGTAATTTGTTTTCCATACTATGGCTGCTGCACACCAACTTTGTTGTTAGTAACTTAGAGGAAAGCCAGAGAGGTATTTAATAACTTTACTTTCCTTGAGGAGGAGAAAGATAAAGTAGCAGCATTAAGAGAAAAATACAGTAGCAAAATACAGTCGTAATTATTGCTAGTCCAGAAATGATCCATCATTATTAAACATCTGTTCATTCAACACAGCATAAGACAGCATACAGACGACAAGACGGACATGTTACTGAGTAAAACAAAGGTAAAAAGTACAGTTTTGTACCTACCATAAATGTAGATGTTCGAGGATCTCCATTGCTGCAGTCCTTACATATGGGTATTCCGCTGTCCACAATTGGCCCGAATACCAAAGGGCTAGAACCGGCGTCGGTCATCGGCGCCCAAGACTGACGTCAGTACGTGCCAGTACAAATGCGCATGACCGACGCCATAACCTCAGTCTTTCTTGCCTCAGACGTCAGAATGCAAAAAACACCACCCAAACCCCAACCTAAAAAGAAAAGGGGGGAAGGAGGGAGGGATTGGACTGCAGCAATGGAGATCCTCGAACATCTACATTTATGGTAGGTACAAAACTGTACTATGTTCTTCGTATCCCATTGCTGCAGTCCTTACATATGGGTAGAATCCCAGAGCAACGGAAAAAAGGGAGGCTGGCCAACTAAATAGCAGTAGGAGCTGCTAACATGCCCTGTAAGATTGCAGTGGCAAACCCAGCCCTAGACCTAGAATAAAGAGGTAAATGATAATGCTTTGTAAAGGTATGTACAGAACTCCAAGTAGCTGCCTCTAGAATGTCTTTAGTAGCTACCCCTCTCACAAAAAAGCAGTAGAGGTGGCCGTAGCCCTAGTAGAATGAGGCCTGATCCCAACTGGAACCTCCTTTCCATGATGAGAGTAACAAAAGCAATACAATGGCCAATCCACTTGGAAATAGTTTGTTTGAGACAGCTTTCCCTTGTGAAGTCAAAGCAAACAAAACAAATAATTGTTGAGATCTTCTGAACTCTTTGGTTCTGAACAAATAATACCTTAACTGCCTATGTACATCCAAAGAATGC
This sequence comes from Protopterus annectens, assembly GCF_019279795.1. Taxonomy (NCBI): domain Eukaryota; kingdom Metazoa; phylum Chordata; order Ceratodontiformes; family Protopteridae; genus Protopterus; species Protopterus annectens. Next base: position 1,325,754,503 of record NC_056725.1, on the reverse strand, counting down.
AAAACTTTTTCCCCTTCATTTTGGGGGTCAGCATAAAAAGTAGGCAAATGTATAGATTGGTTCAATGCCACATTAGAAATCACTTTAGGCAGAAAAGTAGGATTAGTACGTAAGGAAACTCTGTCCTTGTGAAAAATCAGAAAAGGTTCCACTGCCATGAGGGCCTGTAATTCAGATACCCTTCTAGCAGAAGTAACAGCCAATAAAAAGCAGTCTTCCAAGACAACAACTTCAATTCAGCTGTAGCTGCAGGTTCAAAAGGAGGCAGAGTCAGCTTTTCCAAAACAAAATTAAGATCCCAGGTAGGAGTAGGAGCCCTCCGTGGGGGTCTTATATTCTTTGCCCCTCTAAGAAACTGTTTAACCAATGGATGTGAAAATAAAGGAGGGTCACAATCATAGTGAGCAGAAATAGCTGCAGCATGCACTTTTACAGAAGAGAAGGACAAACCCTTGTCCAATAAAATAGTCAAATATTGCAATGTACAACTCAAATTAGGCAATTTGACATCAAAGCCTTTAGCTGAACTCCAAAGAAAAAATCTCTTCCATTTATCAGCATAAACTTTTCGAGTACTAGGATGCCTGGCTTCCAAAATAACATCCAAAACTTGTTGAGGGAGCTGAAGGCCCTCCTTCTCTAAAACAGAATGCGCCAGGCTGTCAGGGGTAGGGATTGCACCCTGACATTGAGAAAATGATTGTTTTCCTGAGACAATAAGTGAGGAATATGAGGTAATGGCCAAGGTGTTCCATGAATTAAGCTCCTCAACAGAGGGTACCAATGCTGACGAGGCCAATCCGGTGCTATAAGGATCATGCAAGGTTTGTCCCTCCTGACTTTCAACAGCACCTTTGGAAGAAGAGGCAAAGGAGGAAAAGCATACACATGAAGGTTGCTCCAACTGAAGGATAGTGCATCTATTTTCCAGGCTTTTGGATGAAACAGCCTTGTGCAAAACAGTGGCAGTTGGAAATTCAGAGGAGAAGCGAACAGATCTATGTCTGGAGTTCCCCAAGCCCTGGTCAACTGAAGAAATACCTGAGGGTCCAATTTCCATTCGTGAGGATCCACAATCTGTCTGCTCAGAACATCTGCTAACGAATTTTGTGCTCCTGGCAGAAACTGTGCTCGAAGAGTGATGTGCAGATTCAAAGCAGTTTCCCATAACAGCATTGCTCGTCTGCAAAGAGGGTAAGAATGAGTTCCCCCCTGCTTGTTGATGTACCACATGACAGTTGTGTTGTCTGTTCGAATCAACACCAGTCCTGGTTGAAGTAGGCTCTTGAATCCTTCCAAAGCAAATTGAACTGCCAGCATCTCTTTCATGTTGATATGCAAGTGAAGTAGCTCTGGGGGCCAAAGGTCTTGAATCCATTTTCCTCTGAAATGAGATCCCCAGGCTGACTCCAAGGCGTCTGTCGTCAATATCTGACTTGCCTCTGGTTGGGTCACAGAGAGCCCCTTGTTTAGGTGACATTCCTGAGCCCACCACAGAAATTCTTTCTGAATGCAAGGTAGAATCCGAATGACAGTGTCCAAATCGTGGCTGTGTTGAGTCCAAACGCTTTTGAGATACCATTGTAGCTTCCTCATATGCAGTTTGGCATTGGGAAGTACTAGAATGCAAGATGCCATGAACCCCAAGGCTTGAAGGACTGTCCTTGCAGTCAGCCTGGACATTACTGATAGCTGTCGGAAGTATAGGTGAAGATTTCTTTGTTTGTCCGGGGTAAGAAATGCCATCTGAGCAGCTGTATTCAGTCATACACCCAGAAAACACATCTCTTGTGCGGGTACTAGACTGGACTTTATTTCGTTCACAGAATACCCTAGGCAACTTAAAACTGTCATTACATACTGCAGATGTTGAAGAAGTTCGTGCTTGCCTTGAGCCAGAATCAAACAGTCGTCCAGATAAGGATAAATTTGAATTCCTGTTAGTCTGAGAAAAGCTATTACTGGAGCCAGGACTTTTGTGAATACCCTGGGCGCAGTAGACAAGCCAAAGGGCAATGCAGAGAACTGATAATGCAAATTCCCATTCCGAAATCTCAGGAATTTTCTGCAACTGGGCCTGATAGGAATGTGAAGATAGGCCTCTTTGAGATCCAGAGTCACCACCTAGTGATCTTTGCCCAGCATAGGTAACAGCTGTTGCAGTGTTAACATCTTGAATTTTGGAATTTCCAGAAAGGTGTTTAGAATGGACAAATCCAGAATTGGCCTCCAAGTATTTCCTTTCTTTGGCACTAAGAAAAGACGGGAATAAAACCCTGTGCCTCTTTCTGCAGAAGGTACTTCCTGTATTGCTCCCAACTGAAGCAGAGAAGAAATTTGTGCCTGTGCTTCCAGTCTTTGCTGATGAGGCACATCCGGCATACCTTTGAAAGGAGGGAATGTGTGAAAATAAAATTTGTAGCCTCGATTTATTATGTCCAATACCCATTTGTCTTTGGTAACCAAATGCCAATTCCTTTTGAAAAGTCCCAGTTTTCCTCCTAGAGGAGCTGCCAGCAAGGCAGAGTCCAGCAGCTGAAGACAAAGGTCATTGGGTCTGTTTCCGAAAGGACTGACCCCTGCCCTCCCCAGCAGAAGGGGTAGAAGAACTCAAAGACCTAGAAGTAACAGGGCCCTGAGAGGAAGCCCTACCTCTACCTCGCCTCGACCTGCCCCTAGATTGATAATCCAAGAGGGAAAGACCATCCCTTAGCAGGCCAATTCCTACTGAACTTAGGGGCTGAACCTGTAAAAAGTCCTTAACTGTCTGCATAGACTTAGCTTTTTCCTCCATTTTTTTCAAAACTGATTCCACTGGAGGACCAAAAAGAACATCAGATTGTAGAGGAGCATCCATAATTCGAGCCTTAACATGCTCTGACAAGGTCTGATCTTTAAGCCAGGCATGCCTGCGAACAACTGAACTAGTAGCAGCCACCCTGGAAGAAGCCTGTAAAGCATCAAAACCACACTGCAAAGAATGCTTACCAACTTGGTCTGAAGCATGCACTAAATCCTGAAGCTCCTTACATTCAATACCTTCAGCTAAAGCATCAACTTTACATTTCAATTGGCCCAGCAAATAATTGATACCTGAGCATATGAAATTGACAATTTAAAAGCTCTCATAGCCAAAGTAGAAGAGGTATACAGTTTTTTACCCCACCTATCCAGGGCCCTAGCATCCTTGTCCAGAGGAACTGGATTCCTAACCACAGAAGCCCTAACACCTTTGGGGCCTTGAGTAATAGTTTCTGGATCAGCCCTAGGACTCTTATATAAGTACTTGTGAGCTTCCGGAACCCTGTAGTATCTATCTGGTTTAACCGGGGCAGGAGGCAGAGAATCTGGGTTAAGGGCAGCCTCAGAAAATACATCCTGAACAACATCCAGTACAGGGGGAATAGCCAAGGGCCTATGCTGAGGCAAAAACAAGAATTCTCTTAGCCTTTTACGAGAATCAGAATAATCCTGGCCCTCCCATTTGAAATGTTCCCTCATGGAATGCAAAGTCTCAGAGAAAGAAAAATCTTCTGGAGGGGACGAGAGGGAGTAGTGTCCTCAGCCTCCAAATCAGAATAGGGAGGGAAATCCTGAAGTTCTTCTACAGAGGAATCTGACTCATTGGAAGACTGAACCAAACCCTCCAACTCTGTCTCTACCCTGGGCCTCTTCGCAGGGGGGGGCATAGAACCCCTAATTAAAGTAATCAAATCTTCAGCCATCTTTAACATGTGCTTCCTAGGAGCTGGATCCTGGGGACTAGCACCAGCAGGGGCAGACTTAGACTTAGAATGGGCTTTGCTTTGAGAAGGAGGAGGCCTAACTACCCTATGAGGGGAGGGAAACACTGACATCAGAGAAGCACCCTCAGCCTGGCCTAACACAGGAGAAGCCACTTCCTGTAGTAACAAAGGCTCCCCTTGAGACTCAGGTAAACTTTCAGAAGGAGCCGCTGGAGTAGCCAGTGGTTCTACAGAACCGGCGTCCGGAGTGGACGACTCATCCTGTTTGGACCGCAAAGACTTTTCTTTGCGTTTCTTAGAAGAACCAGTCATCGGAGAATCCGACGGCATGTTGTAATTACAACGTTTACCAAACACCAGCCTAGCACAGTCCAACCGACGTTTAATAGTACGCTTGTTAAAAGTAGCACAAAAGCGACACCCAACAACGTCGTGCTCAGGCTCCAAACAAGGAATGGGGGGGTTGAATCCCTAGATCAGTTTGTTGACCATCTGAACTTGACTACAACTTTTTTGGAATTTACCCATGAATACTCCTTTATGCAAGCTAACTATCTGGATGTCACCATTTATAAGAATCATCATAATGAGATTACTACGTCCTTATACAGGAAACCATGCTGGAGGAACAGCATACTCCATTTTGGGAGTATGCACCCCAGATATGTGTTTCCTAATGTAGTTTATAACCAAATGTCAAGAATTAGGAAACTGTGTAATATCGATGACAAGCAAGAGGAGTTGTTGGATTTTCAGGCTGAATGTTTTTTAGACAGGGGTTATCCCTCCCTATTGATATCAGGATATAAATATGACCTCTCCCAGCAGGATAGCGGGTCATCACATAATAACAGAACAAAGAGGCATGTGACCCATGTGAACAGGCCTAGGATTAATAATAGAGTATATTTTGACATCAAATACACAAATGATGTCCAATACATCAGGGACATTATTCAAGGAAATTGGAAACTACTTACCATGGACAATGACTTGTTGAAGATAGTTGGTAATAAACCTAACTTTAGATATAATAATTGTTATAACCTAAAAGGCTATTGTGTAAGGACAATATCCAGATAAACACACTGGATATTAGAACTAATATTAAACAAGGAACCTACCCATGTAGGAAGTGTTGTATCTGTAAATTTATTGTTACTGAACAGAAGTTTGAACGTATGGACTTGGGTTTGATTTTCCAGCCCAGCTTTTACGCTACATGTGAGACTACAAATGTAATCTATTTGGCAAGTTGTGACAGCTGTGAGGCTTACTATGTGGGTATGACCACACGCAGACTCAAAGATAGAGTGTACAATCATGTCTACGACATTAGGAAGGCTAATGTTAGTAATCCCTTAGCCAAGCACTGCCAGACTTATCAGAAACACAGTTTTAAGTTTAGAGTTCTACAGATACAACACCCTAATAGAAGAGAAGGTGATTCCATAGGATCCCTTGAGCTCAATGAACTAAAATGGATTTTGTCTCTCAGAGCCCACATAGAACCAGGACTCAACACAGCAGTCAGTATCAGACCAGCACTTCTGTAACAGATGGGCACCATTTGTCTACCCACTTGATTTAGGATTTTTACTTTTTGTCTTTGTTATTATTGTTCCTTTCCTGTTTTTCTTCCTTTTTTCTTTCATCCTTATTTCATTATCTGTTTTTCCTCCTCATACTTTCCTTCCCCCTCGCTCCCTCCTTTTTACCTTTCCATTTCCCTTCTTGTTTTTTCCTTCCTTCCTTCTCTTCCTCCCCCCTCCTCCCCTTTCCTTTTATTTTCTTTTATCTTCTTTTCTTTTTATTTTTATTCTTCCCCGCTCTTTCTTTTTTCAGCCTATTTAGGATGGACACACATATATATACATACATCTCATTATGTGACCATTGTACAATGTATACTACCCTTATATTGTTTTTCCTGAAGATTTAACATGGTGACAGAATGACTGATTACATTTAAGCTTTTAATTTTTGTCAGCATGAATAGGACACATCTTTCTACACTATGAGATGGAGACATGATAGCACACCCTCACTAAGCCTCTAAGTCTTGGAGATTTGTATCTAGCATATTGTATTGTGGTATTCTATAGTAACTGACACTTAGATGTCAGCGTTTTAACATTTCCTTATTTGGTCATGACTTCCTATTTAGCCAATATAATATGCTAATGGCTGATTGTTTTGACTAATTGTTTTATTATTATGTGATTTATAGAGTATATAAAGATGGAGAGTAGTTGTATTGTTTGTAACCTGATGAAGCGCACGTTTGATGTGCGTGAAAGCGCTCGTTTCTTTTATTAATTAAATCAGTTGTTGTTTTATTTCGTGGTGGTTCCAGTGTCTTTTTCATTCATTGTCCTCGTTGTTCCACTGGATTCCTTTGGATGGTCGTGCTGAGTTTGGTGCTTATTGTTGCTTTCCTGGCTTTTTTGCTCTTAGTCGAACATCACACGATGGAATTGCCCAACATAGAATTGGACTATAATCCTGGTCTCACAGGCAATATAGATAACTGGAATGATATCTTTTACCAACGAGAGAACTCTCTCCTTAACCTTATTGAACAAGGTACTACTGTCTCTTCCTTAACCTCGGAAACGGAGAACCTACAAGTGTTTTATGACCAGCTAAGATCATTGGAGAACAATCTGTACAAGCTCTATCGGCTAATTTGGCAGAGGAAACACCTTGAGGCATGCCTTCACTTTAAGGTGGTTCCGCGAGGCATGCGTGTCCTCTGCATGCCGAGCTACGGAGATGCACATCCGGATCTATTACGAAGGTGGCAGATATTAAATATGGAACTTGGTAACAACTATATTCATCTACTTATCGACTACTTTAAACCAGTGGAAGAAGAGTTGATCAATAAGGTAGAAGGTGAGCATAAAATGATTACTCAGTGTTTTAAAAGTGACTATTGTTTGCAGAGACTGAATAGCATGCTCAGACAATTGTCTCTCTATAGCAATAAGTTAGAGCAAACGAAGCTAAGAAAACTCAAAAGAGATCGTAAGGACTTTCAGCTTGGTCACATCTTTATGTGGCCGAGGACTAATGACAGCTTAGCGACTGAAGACAATAATGAACAGATGACTGTTGGCCCGCTTACTGTTTCCAGCACGACCGTTGCTCCTGACAATCTGCCTGATATTCCATTGCATAATAACACTCCCGTTCCTAACAGCATAACAGATGAGACTGCTACTCCTGCCCTTACTATTCCATGTAATCAGGAAGCCTTAAGAGCATCAGTGAATACAGGGGCGAGACCTAAGAACGGTGGACAGAATATGAATCTTACCCCAGGATCAACAGTGGCGCCAAATTTAAATTTTCCCTTACCTTACAAACACCGGGCGCTGGAGCGCTCCACAAGCAGAGGGAGGGGAAAAGCAAAGCTGGGCGACAACCGCGAATCGAGAAGGAAAAAGAACTGAATAACTTGTTTTTTAATTTATCTTCTAAAACTTTCTCGGACATTGAATGTGCTGTGTTAAATAGAGGACTTTCCTTTATACCCTCCCGAGGGAGCTGTCTGTCTGATACCATGATTATGTTAAGGAAGTTCACCAGAAAGCTAGCCCTTAAATGTTTATTTAATGACATTGAAGATGTAGGTACATCCTATAACGCCAGGGTATTAAAAAGAAGGAGCACATTTGTACCTCATATTTCTGGTAACATTGATTGTTTCCAGAAAGCCTGTGAGCATGATCTATACCTGTTTTACAAAGGTGGGATACATAAGAGATTATTTGTGAATTTAAACATAGATGAAAAAAGGGCGTTAGACAACCTGGTTAATAATCCTAACTTGGTTTTTAGACCGGCCGACAAGGGGGGAGGGATAGTCGCTATGGACACAGTTTTTTATACTGATTTGATGAATAATATGCTAAAAGATGATGCAGCTTACTCTGAGTTAAATAAGACAGATGTGAGCTCTATAGTGAGAAATGTGCATGAAACTATCTATGATCTCCTGATGACAAGATGCATTGACAAAGATTTATATGACTATTTAGTGATTGAATCTCCTTTAATTCCTCTCATAAAAGGGCTTCCCAAGATGCATAAAGATCTGACTCCTCCACCTTTACGACCTATTGTATCGGGGAGATTATGGGTCACGGAGAATGCCTCGCATTATGTTCAATTGAAGCTAGGTCCTTTGGTAGGCCTTATTCCGACTATCTTGAAAAATTCCTTTGAGCTATTAAATGACTTAGATAATGTTATTCTACTTGATAAATTAAGACCTGATACTTTGATGGTCACCCTAGACATTAAGAACCTTTTCACAAGCATTCCCAATGACTTTGGAATAAATGCTGTCAGGGATTGTTTGATTGAATTAAGTGACCTAGATCATATAGATCAGCTAACTGTATGCTCTCTCTTAGACCTGATCTTGACTAATAATGTCTTCTTATTTCATAATAAGATATATAGGCAAACATGGGGGGTGGCCATGGGCACCCCCTGTGCCAATGCCTATGCTAATCTTGCTGTCTATGCATGGGAGAAGACCTACGTCTTTAATGACTATAATTTTACATCTAATGTCATTTTTTATAGACGTTATGTCGACGACATACTTCTTTTCTGGAATGGGGGGGTTGAATCCCTAGATCAGTTTGTTGACCATCTGAACTTGACTACAACTTTTTTGGAATTTACCCATGAATACTCCTTTATGCAAGCTAACTATCTGGATGTCACCATTTATAAGAATCATCATAATGAGATTACTACGTCCTTATACAGGAAACCATGCTGGAGGAACAGCATACTCCATTTTGGGAGTATGCACCCCAGATATGTGTTTCCTAATGTAGTTTATAACCAAATGTCAAGAATTAGGAAACTGTGTAATATCGATGACAAGCAAGAGGAGTTGTTGGATTTTCAGGCTGAATGTTTTTTAGACAGGGGTTATCCCTCCCTATTGATATCAGGATATAAATATGACCTCTCCCAGCAGGATAGCGGGTCATCACATAATAACAGAACAAAGAGGCATGTGACCCATGTGAACAGGCCTAGGATTAATAATAGAGTATATTTTGACATCAAATACACAAATGATGTCCAATACATCAGGGACATTATTCAAGGAAATTGGAAACTACTTACCATGGACAATGACTTGTTGAAGATAGTTGGTAATAAACCTAACTTTAGATATAATAATTGTTATAACCTAAAAAGGCTATTGTGTAAGGACAATATCCAGATAAACACACTGGATATTAGAACTAATATTAAACAAGGAACCTACCCATGTAGGAAGTGTTGTATCTGTAAATTTATTGTTACTGAACAGAAGTTTGAACGTATGGACTTGGGTTTGATTTTCCAGCCCAGCTTTTACGCTACATGTGAGACTACAAATGTAATCTATTTGGCAAGTTGTGACAGCTGTGAGGCTTACTATGTGGGTATGACCACACGCAGACTCAAAGATAGAGTGTACAATCATGTCTACGACATTAGGAAGGCTAATGTTAGTAATCCCTTAGCCAAGCACTGCCAGACTTATCAGAAACACAGTTTTAAGTTTAGAGTTCTACACATACAACACCCTAATAGAAGAGAAGGTGATTCCATAGGATCCCTTGAGCTCAATGAACTAAAATGGATTTTGTCTCTCAGAGCCCACATAGAACCAGGACTCAACACAGCAGTCAGTATCAGACCAGCACTTCTGTAACAGATGGGCACCATTTGTCTATCCACTTGATTTAGGATTTTTACTTTTTGTCTTTGTTATTATTGTTCCTTTTCTGTTTTTCTTCCTTTTTTCTTTCATCCTTATTTCATTATCTGTTTTTCCTCCTCATACTTTCCTTCCCCCTCGTTCCCTCCTTTTTACCTTTCCATTTCCCTTCTTGTTTTTTCCTTCCTTCCTTCTCTTCCCCTCCCCCCCTCCTCCCCCCCCCTTTCCTTTTATTTTCTTTTATCTTCTTTTTCTTTTTATTTTTATTCTTCCCCGCTTTTTCTTTCTTCAGCCTTTTTAGGATGGGCACACACATATATACATACATCTTATTATGTGACCATTATACAATGTATACTACCCTTATATTGTTTTTCCTGAAGATTTAACATGGTGACAGAATGACTGATTACATTTAAGCTTTTAATTTTTGTCAGCATGAATAGGACACATCTTTCTACACTATGAGATGGAGACATGATAGCACACCCTCACTAAGCCTCTAAGTCTTGGAGATTTGTATCTAGCATATTGTATTGTGGCATTCTATAGTAACTGACACTTAGATGTCAGCGTTTTAACATTTCCTTATTTGGTCATGATTTCCTATTTAGCCAATATAATATGCTAATGGCTGATTGTTTTGACTAATTGTTTTATTATTATGTGATTTATAGAGTATATAAAGATGGAGAGTAGTTGTATTGTTTGTAACCTGATGAAGCGCACGTTTGATGTGCGTGAAAGCGCTCGTTTCTTTTATTAATTAAATCAGTTGTTGTTTTATTTCGTGGTGGTTCCAGTGTCTTTTTCATTCAGCCTGGCCTAACACAGGAGAAGCCACTTCCTGTAGTAACAAAGGCTCCCCTTGAGACTCAGGTAAACTTTCAGAAGGAGCCGCTGGAGTAGCCAGTGGTTCTACAGAACCGGCGTCCGGAGTGGACGACTCATCCTGTTTGGACCGCAAAGACTTTTCTTTGCGTTTCTTAGAAGAACCAGTCATCGGAGAATCCGACGGCATGTTGTAATTACAACGTTTACCAAACACCAGCCTAGCACAGTCCAACCGACGTTTAATAGTACGCTTGTTTTTTTTTTTTTTTGAAAATGTACATTGTTGGGTGTGATTGCTGCAAGTTAAAAGGGAATGGGGGTTCTAAAAATCTACTTAGATTTTCATTAAATGTTATTTAGGTGAAAAGTATAGAAAATGTGACAGGTTCAAATGGAGACAAGTAACAAGTAAATAAGAGAGCAGCTTGCCAAATATTAGTATGTACTCACACACTAACAGGTGGAAACATACATTCAGAAGAATTGTCATGTATAAAGGGATATGTCATAACAGCTACACTGTCCGTATTGCCAAGAAATGTAAACGGCCTTACAAGTATAGAAAAAAAGGAGACCGTATTGAGTTATATTTAGAATTGTCCTGTGCAAACAACAATATTGCAAAAGGTGCATAAAGCATGTGAATTTGACAAAAAAGGATTTAAGTACGACTATTGAGTATAATATTAGAGTTAAAGGAAGAGGGGAGCAATAATAGTGATTGCTAGATGGGCTCCAATACTTGTAGAAGTGGAAAAGACAATAATGTTAGATGCGTGGTAGTAATGGGTTAAGTGGCAGGGGAGGAAGATTATGTTGTCATGTATTTATATTTCACCTAAAATTGATATTATGGAGCATAAGAAAATCTTGAGAAAACAATTAGATTTTAAGCACAGAATAGTATTTATGAATGGGGACTGGAACCTGATATGCATTATTGAGAAGGGGCACCTAGAAGGGAAAATATAACAAAATCGGTAAATTTCTGAAGAAATATATGAAAATACCTTGCATGGAAGGTGTGAATTCAGTAGAAGGAACTCAAGACAGAATTTGCATATTAATCCACAAGGTATAATAACTGAGATGGACTAGATAATTATTTGACAGCAGCATGTGTATTTAATTGACAGCTTAGACACACAACATTACCTTAAATCATGCCCCAATAAAAAACAGATAAATATGCAAGGTAAAACAGTAAAATGAGACACTGGGACTTTCATACTTATCACTAATGGAATTAAAGGAATGGGTAGTAGAAGTAATCTGGGAGTTACTGGTGAAGACTGAAAATTCTTCAGATGAGATAGCTAGCAAGTAAGATAAGATGAAAATTAAATTTAAAAATACAGCAGAAATAAGACAGAACAAGATATGGGAGAGAAGTAAAACAATTTATTTAGAGAGTTTGACAAAAGGTTAAAGTATTGCAGAATAGGGGTCACTCAGAACAACAGGAGTATTGAAAGGGAATGAAGTATTTGGATAAGAATGGGTTTAGAAACGTTGGTGTTGAGTTAGAAAAACAATTTGCTCAATTTAAAAAAAAGTTTAACACAATGACATAGGCAACACACAGCCTACAGAAGAATTAAGAGAGATTTTGAAAATTTTACATATGTTTGTATAAGGCAGAGGAGTATGTAAATCAAGAAAAAAGCACAAATGTAAATTTCTGTGGAAGACTTAATTATGTCAATATCTGGCGAACATGAAGCTCAGTAATTAATATGAAATAAAATCGGTGATGTATAATTAATTTTTCTTATGCTTTATTGCTTGCCACTTTTATTATTGTGGATTTTTTACTTCAAATAATAGACCTTATCATTTGATCTGCAAGCTGCCATTGCTTTATATAACTTCTTCTTATATGATCACTTATGCCTACCTTATAGTGCATATACTTTTCTCACTTAATATTTATTTTCAGAATATTGTTGCAACTGCTGATACAAATCTATTTTCAGATTATCTCCTTAAGTTACTGTCTTGCCATTCTATTCACAATCTATTTTATATTTAGCTGAGGTTTGTGTACAGCTGTTTAAGGTGTATTTACTCATAAGAGTAGTTGCTCCAATTCCTCACTGGTACAGTAGCCTTTGGTTTAGATGGGTTAATTCCCTGACCAGGAAATAACTAGTCAACTTTACAAAGCTCTGACTTCCCCCGCCCCACCACACACACACACACACACACACACCTTTGCACCGACTACAGATTGGCGATGGAAATCTGCAGTCAGAGTGAAGATTTCTTCAGGACTTTCTTGCCCTTACTGACATAAGAGCCTAACAATCCTAAGCAATGGAATTTGAACATTTATTGTTTTGGTAAGTGCAATTTACAGAACTATACTATGTTTTGTCACTACCACTGCTGTATTAGCCATTGGGCTATGTGGATTGATTAACAAAGTCTATCCAACTTCGGAGGAGTTCACGAGTACAGAATCCAGCAGCTCCTTGAAGAGTGATCCTTGCAAACCTATCCCCAGTCCTTGAAAAGGAATCCAGTTTGCAATGCTTTGTAAAATTATGTTTAGAGGACAACAAACTGCCTCTAGAATGCTTCTAGAGTCCACTACTTTCCAGCACACCAATGAAGACAAAGCTCTAGCAGAATGTATTTCGATACTGCATGGAATAATTTTGCCATGATGGGAACAAAAAGCAAAAGCTGAGGACAGCCACCAGAAAACTGTTTAGACACACAATGCCCATTTTCTGTCTCTTGATAGGAAATAAACAGCTGATCAGCTTTTCTAAAGGGCACATTCTGTCAAAACAGTACCTGAGCTCTGGCTATGGAAGTCCAGAGTATGCAGAATCCTTTCTCCCGTTATTAGGTTCTGGGTAGAAAATTGAGCGATTGATAGCTTTATTCAAAGTAAACTTGAAACCTCTATGGGCATAAAAGAGGGAGTTGTTTTAAATGTGATCGTCTCTCTGTGGAACATGAGGTTAAGGTTCACCCATCATGAAATCTTGCAACTTGGATACACTTCCAGCAGATGTCAAAGCAATGATGAGGGGAGCCTAGTTTTCAAAGTCAAGAACCTTAAATCAGCCTAATGATCCAGTACAAAAGAGGAAAGTGTCAACTCTTCCTGCAGAAAGTTGACATTCCAAGGAGGACTCTTCTGTTTAGGAGATTGATTTTAGAGTGAAACTCCTTTCAGAATCTACTTTACCACAAGCAGAAAAGAGAGGAGGCTCCGCTGACAGACATCCCAAAATAGCTACAAAATGAGTGTTTACAGAGAAATAAGAGACGTCAAAGGAAAGCAACTCACAAATATATTAAAGCACATGTGATACAAAAGTTCCTGATGGAACCCTGGGTAATTGGTTAGGCAGAGAATTCCTTCCATTTACCAAAATATTTCTTTTAAAAGGCTTTCTTGCCTTCTTTAGTACCTGCTGCAAATCCTTATGAAATAAGTGTCTAAAAGGCATCAAGAGTTGAATCATCAAGGTAGTCACCTGAAGCTGACTGAGACTGGGGTATACCAACTCCCCGTCTTGTGTGAGTAGATATAGTCAAGCAAGGAAGCTTGTGGCAACTACTCGACCAAATTCATAAGAAAGAAGAACCACTGTTGCTTTGGCTAAAAGAGGAAGCTTGTGGCAACTACTCTTGACCAAATTCATAAGAAAGAAGAACCGATGTTGCGTTGGCTAAAAGGGAGTCATCACAATGATTTCTGGGAAGTACTTCTGAGTCTGCAGAACTACCCTGGATATTAGTGGAAAGGGGAGAAAAACATACAGAAATATTCCTGTAGAACATTCTTGTCCACCAGAATGAGAATACATCTGGTTTCTGGGCTTGCTTGCAATGAGTCCTGTTATACAATTTAATTAGTTGTCTGTTTTGAAAGGAAGCAAACAGATTTATCTGTGTGGTGTTCCTCATAAATGGATCAATTCATGGGAGGCCCCTGGTTACAAATGCAGTTCTAATTATTACTATTTTACTATTTTATTTTCTTTCAAAGATAACTAGCCCATACATATCCTTCTTTACTATTTAATAACATGCCCATACACCTGCCCAAATATCTCTACAAACTCCACCAGTTACATTTCTACTACTACTTCATTGAAGTTAATCCACATCCATCTCTACTCCCCTGCATCCTACTTAAATGAAAGTTATGTAATTTGCGTAACGATAGATCCATGTTGTCAGATTTTCATCCAGTTCATCATATGGCATGTCAGATCTGACCTTGGCACCATATCAGAAGCTTTCATGGGTCTCAGGCTCTGACTCCTCCCCTATCCATAGTTCCCTGTACTACTTCAATACTTCAAATCCAATTTGCTCATAGAAAAATATGTATACCTCTTGATGGAGAAAGGTAGTCTCTAAATGCAGAAAATGGAAATATGATGGATAGAATATTTAACATAATGTGATAGTACAGGTAGCAGGCAATATTGGTTATAGACAGGGTGTTGAGGTGAGGTCACCTGCTCATCTCAGAGGTATCCATACACAGATCACCGAAGGAGAAACTGCACAAGAAAAGCAACCAGTAATCCAGAAACACAAACTGCGGGTGAACAGGAAGGAATGTACTCTACTTGCGGGAAATGCCAAGTATTCACACAGGGGACCAGAAAAAAAGTCTGATGTGACAACTTCAGAAGGATGTTACTGGCAAGAGGTTACCTGGGACTTTTGATTACTATGATTATTAAAGTTAAGCAACACAGATGGGATAAGTTTAAACCCCTTTTAGGTAACACCACTGTTCTTAGTTAAATTTCAAACAATGCCACAAACAAACTTTGCTTCTTATTTTGTTTATAAATTGTATTAAATGTTGTATTTAGCTTTCGTTCTGACTGGATTTTTATCACAGCCTTACTGCAGTGTTGGTGCATTTTACTTTTTCGGTCTCCTGTGTGACTACCTGTATTTCCCACAAGTAGAGTACATTTATTCCTATTCATCTGGACTGCACAACTATCCATACAAGTAATTTGAAAGGAGGGTGGGGGGATGAAAAGTTGCAATGGATGAAAAACAGGCAACATAGATGTATAATTATGTCAAGTACATAATGTTCATAACCACTGCTTCTATTTTCATCCAGTTCAACAAATGAGACAAATTCCCAAGCTGTCTTACAGGATGGTATCAAGGAAAAACATTCTTGAGGATGGTGGAGCCAAATGAAGAGCAAGACAAGACCATACAAATGTATACACTGTGGTCCAGGTCGCTGCTCCACAGATGTGGTCCACTGCTGTTCTCTTAGAAAAGGCTGTTGAGGTAGCCATTGTTCTGGTTGAGTGGGCCTGAGGTTTAGACTACCTGTAAACCCAATGATGAACAGACAAAGGAGATTCAATTTGATAACCATCTGGACAAAGTAAC
Organism: Protopterus annectens; assembly: GCF_019279795.1. Taxonomy (NCBI): domain Eukaryota; kingdom Metazoa; phylum Chordata; order Ceratodontiformes; family Protopteridae; genus Protopterus; species Protopterus annectens. Next base: position 1,325,738,783 of record NC_056725.1, on the reverse strand, counting down.
TTTTGTAACAGCTTTTCCAAGCCTAGCATTACAACAGGCAATAAAAAATTGATTAGATTTTCTAATTTTCTTTGTTAGATGCAGATAGAATCTGAGTTGGCGATGCATATCTAGCATGTGTAGAATATAGTCCCCTTTGTTCGAAAACCTAGGAAAAAACATAGGTAACTCTAAGTTAGTGATGCTGCCCTTTAGGACAAAGGATGGAGTAGTTCTGAGAGAAATCCGATCCTTATGGAAAACCAAGTGCAGAGGGTTACATGAGAGTGCCTGTAACTCTGAAATGCACCTCGTGGAGGTGACAGCGACTAAGAAAATTGTTTTCCAACTCAGAAATTTAATATCTGTGGTAGTTGGTTCAAAAGGATGTTGAGTTAGGGCTTGTCGCATGACAGTAACATCCCAAAGAGGTACTGGACCTCTAATGAGGAGATGCAGCAGAAAGGTTTCTCTAAGAAAAGCTTTTGAAATATTTAAAGAAGCCAAAGAAGCATCATTTTGTCCAGAATGAAAGTTGGATATTGCTACCTTCTGAACTCTGATGGCAGAATTGCTAGATCCTTGAAAGAGTTCAGCTAAAAATTCCAAGATCGCAGGAATAGGAGCAGAAATGGGGTCCAAACCCTGGTCTGTAGTTGAAAAGAACCTTTTTACTTACTGTTCTAGATCATCTTCGTAATAGATTTTTGGGAGGCTGTTATATCAACAACAGAACTGGGAAGCGTGACATCTCTGACTATAGTCAAAACTGAAGGAATCAAGCAGTTAATTTCATGGTAGTGTGCCCGGCAGAGGGAGTCCAGACGGGTGAGAAACATTATCTGGATATTGGACCAGCATCTATGGTGGATGTACTAGTAGAAGTCACAGGAAGGGGGACCATGTTTGTCGGGGCCAAAAGGGGGCAATGAGGATCACATGAGGATCAACCTGGCCTTGCACTGTCTGGCTTTCTGAATTAATTTATTCATAAGTAATGTTGGAAAGGCATGCAGGAAACCAGGGGACCAACTGTGGACTACAGCATCCCTTGCTGAATGACCCTGTGTAGGGATCACAGCAAAGTAACTGCTGCACTTGTTCAGGTAGGAGGAAAAAGATTGTAGCAAGGTTGGCTCCAGTGGCTGAAAATTAGCGTTGTCACTGTGGACTGAGGGTCCACTCATGAAGTGTTAGTCCTGCTCAACTTGTCCACTAGAACACTGAAACTTCTCAGGATGTGCACTGCTGTCAGAAAGAGGTGCGAAGACTTTGACCACTGCCAAACCCTCATGGCCTCTCGACACAGTGGATTAGAACAGGTTCTATATTGTTTGTTGATGTACAGTACTGTAGCCATGTTGTCTGATTGTATGGAGAACACACCCTTGGGGAAGCCATCTTGGAAAGCCTGCAACATGAGGAGGACTGCTCTGTTCTCTAAGACACTGATGTGAAGAGTGGCCTCACTGATGTGAAGACTGGCCTCCAAGTGTGACCATGTACCATGGATCATTCTCTCTTTGAAATACCTCCCCTGAAGGGAGGCATCCATGGTCAATACTGCTATTGGTGTTTCTGTAAAGAAAGGTCTCCCTTGAGTTACTAATGGTGAAGTAACCCGCCACGCGATGTGTTGTCTACAAATTCCTGTAAGACGAATCCTGGCATGCAAAGGGTGAATCTTTTGTGATCACTGAACTGCAAATGTCCACTGAATAATTCACATGTGGTATCGACCCATGGAAACAATTAATATGGAAGAGGCCAAAAGAACTAGTAAACGTAGTATCAACTGTGCTGACTGGTGGGGATGATGCAACATCTGAAAGGCCGCTTGATGTGAAGAACAAACTCTTCTGTTGAAGAAGGCTGACAATGTGAACAGTGGCATTGCGGTGGCATCCAATAAACTTAAAGAAACAGACACTTGTGAAAATTCACTGATATGCCTAGCTCTAGTAAGCAATGGAGGAGAAAGTCTGGGTGATGTTCCAGAAGGTGCATGGATGTAGCAGTTAGGAGTCAATCATCTAGATAAGGGAAAACTTGGATCCCAAGCCAACACCCAAGGGGCTGTGGTGAGACCAAACAGCAGGGCTCTGAACTGAAAATGATTGGCTCCCAGCTGAAAACAGAGAAATCTCCTTGACTGTTTCTCTATCTTCACATAATAGTAAGCATCTTAGAGATCTGCTGAGCACATCCAATCATCCATCCTCAAAAGAGGCAAACTGGACTGAATTGTGACCATATGTAATTTTGTCCGTTTCACAAACTGGTTGAGATGGCTGAGATCCCAAATTGTTCTTGGATCTCTTGTTTTCTCTGGAACTAAGAAGAACCTTGAAAAGACTCTGGATCCTGGTGGGTCTTTGGGGATTGGCTGAATGACTTTTTTTTTTTCTAGCAGCTTGAAAATCTCTATTGCCGCTGCTTACAACAGACTGGATGGAATGTAGAAATCACTTTATTCTTTACTGGAGAGCAAGAAAAGGGAATGGAATAGCCTCTGGAAATTATATTTTGAACCCACTTGTCTCGTTAATTTTAGCCAGGCTTACGGGTGCAGACAATCATCCACCAACCGATTTCAGGGTGCAGCAGTTAGGCACCTTCAGGGACACTGATAGGTCATCAAAGAGTGAAACAATACTAATTTCATGAACTTTAATCGTACTTTCACTTAGGAATGGGGTCCACTGCCATCATGGTATTAGAAACCCAAAAGACTTTGGGAAATTAAAAAAGAGACCATGGAAGCCCTGATTGTGTGGTCCACCTCTGCATCTTGGGAGATCTCCATTAGCATTACCTCCACATCTGCCACACAGAGGTCTATCCCACACTAATCTGGTAAGAGCTCTGTGACTTGCAAAACTAAATCTTTTTTCTTATTCTCTGGTTCCTGGAGTGGAAAAACAGATGCCTCTTGTAGTGACAGTCTTACTATCCCGCTCACTGCTGGTCAAGGTATCTTTAACTTTGGGTCCAAAAAAATGTGGAACCATCTTAAGGGGAATTGATGATGGACATCTTAAAGCCTTCTGCAAAATCACAGACACATCCTGGTATATCTAACTGCAAGACCCATGGTTGCTGCTTAGTCCAAGCCATCAGCTGCATTAGAAATGAGACACATGGCTACATTCGAAGCAGACTGCATAGTTAGGCGCTGGGAGTCCGCAGTCTTTGGAAATCCACTGACGTAACTCCTGAGAGAGACTTGGAAATCTATTTGCTCGAGTCCCACTAAAACATGTTAACATGAGCAAGGTAGTTCAGTGATGTCGGTGCAAAGATCGCTGACAAAAGTATGTTCATTTTCTAAACCTGTCCAATGCCCTAGATTCCCTGTTAGGGGGACAGACAGAGGAACTCTCCTCAGATAATTCCTTCTTTGTTACAATTGCTACAACCGTGGCATCCATCAGGGGACCTTTACTCCAATGTTTTCTGTCCTTGGGAGCTTGTAAGATTCTGTCTGGCTTTTTTGGGTTGGGCTCCGGTACATCAGGGTCCTTCCAGCCAACTGCACCATAAGATCAATCAATAGAATAATGGGTGGCACCACCCAAGACAAAGTTGAGCTGGAACCAAAGGCATCTAGAAAAACTGACCCGTCAGGAGAGGAAACTTTTGTGGACCAACCCTCTCCCTGTTTCAAAAGTTCTAGAATTTCACCAAAGGTGACATCCTCTGAGGGAGAACTGGGTGAACCCTCACCCTCATCCAAATCTGTATCTTCCATGATCAACTCCAGGGAATAGTCTAAGTGCTTTTGTCACCCAAGAAGATTATTTTCCTGTGCCCCTGTCGAGCAGAGCCACAGAGGTGATCTCTTGGGTGAATTTCCTACTTCCCATCCAGTCATCAAGATTTTTCTTGAAGAGTGCTAATGAAGAGCTTTGTTTGATATACATAGATAGTTTGTTCCTGAGTATGGGATGTCTCTGGAACAGGAATCTATCCATCCAGCATGTTCTGTTTATTGTGGTGACAAGGTATAGGTCCCTAGAGCGTGTAGCTCGGAGGGATTGGGATTTCTTTAAGTGAAGCTTGTCCAACAGCTCTGGGTTTGACATAGCTTTGTATGTTAGGCAGAGATCGCCTCTGAGTAGGCAATAAGCAACGGAGTAAAGCTGGACTTTTTTGAGACTGTCTGCGTAGGGCATCTGTTTGAGGCCGGTAATCCTCTTTGTGAGGTATTTCAGCAGCCTTTCCAGTTGTTGTAGATGTCTTGTGAGGTACATACCAAAAGGGGCATTGTACTCTATAATGGGTCTAATGAGTGACGAGTAGAGGGGAACAATGACCTCTTTTTTCCTGGATGAGAAACCTTTTGTGATGAGGTGTGCCACGTAGAAGGATTTCCTGACTACTGCAGCGATGTGATTATCAAAGGAGAGGCTACTGTCCAGCTGTGTCCCAAGGTCTCATCATACTTTCGGTGTTAGATAGACTACCACCTATGTGGTAGCTCATGGGTACAGAGTTTTTACCAAAGGGGATGACAATGCACTTTTTGGCATTTTTGCTTGAGGCCATGGCTTTGACACCAGGCATCTGTCTCAGTGAGGCCCTTTTGTAGGATGTCCACATCGTTAGGAGTTTCAATTATGGCTCCTAGTTTGCAGTCATCTGCAAACTGCGTTAGCCAAAGACCTTCTGTGTTAGCCTGTACTTCAGAAAAGTAGATAAAAAACAGGAGAGGACCCAGGACTGTACCCTGTGGTACTCTACTTGTCACTGGTCTGAAGTCGGATTTGGAGTCTGCTACTTTCACAGTGTGGGTTCTGTCAGTGAGCCAGTTGGCAACCCATCTTGTGACATAAGGATTTATACCTAGTTTAGTGAGTTTATCTATAATTCCAGAGTAGGGGATGGTGTCAAAAGCCTTGGCGAGATCTAGAAAGGCTGTGTGAACTACCTTACCCTCGTCTACGACTTTGGTGACTGCTTCAAAGAAGTCAACCAGGTTTAGGAGACATGATCTGCCTTTGTTTATAAGTTCCATGATGATATGTTCCACGGCCTTGCAGACAAGGCTCGTTAGGCTAATGGGGAGGTAGTTCCCGGGGTCTGTGGTGGCTCCCCCTTTGTGGAGTGGGATAACTGTCGCTGTGCACCATTCAGTGGGCACAAAGCCTGAGGTGAGGCTATGATTGAACATGGTGCTTAGGTGAGGTGCCAGTTCTTTCTGTAGTTCATGTAGAACGCAGCCTGGGATGTTGTCAGGTCCCATGGATGCTATGTTCTTGGCTTTGGAGTGTGTGTTTACCAGTGCAGCTGTGATTACAGGAACTATGCATTCTTCTGGTTTAGAGATGGGCCCTTTAGGGGGTGAGAGGGGGGGGTAACTTTAGCACTGAACCTATCTGCCAGGATGCTGGCAATATCAGATGGTTCTTTATATTTAGTGCTATTGTGCTGTAACTCAGAGCAGATCTGAGTGTTGCCATTGAGATTCTTGACATAGCTATAGCATGCTTTGTGTGGTGGTCTTTAGAATCAGTGGTGATTATTTTGTTTTCATAACTAGCTTTGGAGGATTTTATGAGAGATCTCAGCTTCTTACTGAGGCTGACCAGGGAGTTCTTCCAATCTTTTTTGCAACAGTTTCTTTCTTCTGTTGTAGAGTTTGTTTATGGCAGGGGATCACCTGACTGGCTCCTTTTTTTGGAGGATAGCATCTTGGTTCTGTTAGGGATAGCATGATCCATGCACTCGTGTAAGTGCTTATAAAGTGCATTTGTGTAGGATTCAGTAGTCATACCTCTATTGTCCGTCTGCATGGGTGTTGTGAAGTTTGCCACTTCTGTCTTAAGAAGCGTGAAGTTGGCTTTGGAGAAATTCTTTTATGGTATTTCTCTAATGGGGGGTGGGAACAAGATGTGGATGTCTAGGCTGATTAGCTTGTGGTCGGATCTGACCAACGAGGAATTGACCTCTAGTGTGAAACACCAGTCGCCCATGTTGGTAATGACCACATCTAGGATATTGCTGCCCCTGGTGGGGGTGTGGATTAGTTGATCCAAGGTGTTGGAATTTATGAATTCCAGAAAACGTTGAGTGAAAGAGTTGGTACATGAGTAGTTTTCCCAGTTAATGGTGGGGTAGTTGAAATCGCCCATTATTAGAGTATTGGGTTGTACCCTAATATTTTCCAGTGTATCAAGAAATGAGGAGTGGGAATCCTGGGGCATGGTGGGGGATCTGTAGCAAGTTACAAATTGGACTGCGGTCTTGCCCAGAGTTAGTTGCACTTGGATAATCTCGGATGCATTATGCTGAGCAACTAGCCTGGAGGTGTGGATATCCTTAATGAATATGGACACACCTCCGCCTTTAGTGTTTTGGTCCAGGTTAGGTGGCCAAAAGGTGTGGTATGAATTATAGCCTGGTAATGCAGGGGTGTTCTCTGGAGCCTTAAACCAGGTCTCTGTCACTGCACAGATATTGATGTTCTCCATTTTAAGGAGTGCCTCAAGTGAATGCATTTTGACGTTTAGACTTCTAGCATTGAGCAGCATTACCCTCATTACAGTGGTGAATTTGTCATTTGAACCTTGCCTAAAAAAAAAGCACTATAGGGGTGGCAAGAGTCTTAGCCAGTATCCGGAATCCCAAGGGCGACAGGTGCAGGTCATCTCTGGCAAAGTATCATGGTCTGTCGATCATGTCATCCCAGGCAGACAGATACTAGATCCTGTTAGAATGGCAACAGAAGCTTAGCCAATTGAAGTCAATCATTTTGTCCTTGTACTCTGGTATCATTCTGGGTGATGGCAGGATGCTACTCAGGGCTAGGGTCATACCTGCCTGGCATGTCCATTTCTTGTGAACTAATTCTGTTGAATACAGAAGGTTCAGAATCGGACTGTGAGCTGACATTGCAAGTGGTTCTAGGAGCCTGTGGTGCTGACTGTCTGGTAGGATCAGCGGAAAGAAGTCATAAGATCCAGTTAGGGTTTGGGTGGAACTGACCTCTGAAGTGCCTTCTGTTTGAAAAATCCCAAAACCCTTTCAACTACCTTGAAGACCAAAGCTGTCAGTGGAGCTGAGGATCCCTCTGGATCTAAGGAAACAAAAGAAATCATAACTCCCGACATCTCCAGCCTCAAGGAATATCACAGACCCGAGCTGTCTAGCGCTAAGGCTACTAAGGGAAGAGACGGCTCCAGAAATCTCAATGTTGAAATCTCCTCCCAGAGCTCAGTACTGACTCTGAGGCTCCAAGTCCCTTCCCGATCCAAGGGCATTGGAGGCAAAAGGATAGGGACACTGTCAGGGCTGAAGTTGAATGGACTTCTGTCGCTGAAATAGGCACTTCAGAACTGGTTGATCTGGAACTGTTGGGAGTCAGAGGGTGGACAGCAATAAGCAAAATGAGTGGGGGGCAGAATGATCAAAGGTCAATACACTCCCTAGGGATGGCACCAACAAAACCCTAAGTTGAATGAGTGTCCTCAAAAACGTCATCATCCTGTTGATGTCATACTCTGTCAAACTCTGAGATGACCGGGTGACAAAGCCACTGAAAAAGGTCTTGTATAGCTTTTCTCCTATAAGACTGGCGAATGTAGTCTGGGGCTCACTGGTTTGGTGAAAATTGGGGCCTAAGAGGGGATGGTTGGGACCAGTATGCTGTCAGTTCCAATCTCCTAGTTGATGTAGGTGTGGGTCTGACTGGAACTGGCAGATCTGAAGCCCTTTTTTGGAAAGGATAGAGACATGTCTTTGTCCTTTTCCTTGGATTTACTTTTCTTTCTCATAGTCCTCCTTCTTATCAGAAGTCTTGTCTGAAGATCAAGCCCCGTCTTGCTTCTTAGAAGGGGAAAAGGAAGAAGAGGGTCCAGAAGATGTAATCCCTGTCTGTGAAAGATGTTGCCCCTCCACTACCAACTTGTCTAAATGAGCCTCCAAACCTCTGGCACTAAAAGGATGCACATGAAGTGCACTGTGTATCCAAATAGACAACATCCAGGCCATACACACAAAGTGTCAGGATCCTGTGGGAGCAATCTGTGCCCACATTCTGAGCATTTCTTAAATGCTTGTGATTCAGCCATAAAGATACCCCGGAGATTAGAAAATGCTTTCTAAGCTCTATATTAACACATAGCTAAGCTAAAATTATAAATATAACACTAAAGCTGGTGGAAGACAAGTCTCTGGTAGAAGAGGAGTAAGATAATTAGGCTATTTATACAAATACAGTGAATATAAAAAGTTTACACACCCCTGCTAAAATGCCATGTTTTTGTGATATAAAAAAATGAGACCATAATAAAGTATTTCAAAACTTTTCCCACCTTTGCTGTGACCTATATGCTGTACAATTCAATTGAAAAACAAATCTGTTACTGGAAAAAATATAAAAAACAAAAAAATGTACAATAAACTGGTTACATAAGTGTGCACACCCTTAAGTAATACTTTGTTGAAACACCTTTTGATTTAATTACATTTAGTCTTCTTGGGTACACACCTGACATCAATTAAAGAGACTCTGATTAACCTAAAATAAAGTTTAGCTGTCCTAGTAGGATTTTTCTGATATTTACTCAGTTGCCTGCTACAGCAAAAGCCATGGTTCGCAGAGAGTTTGCAAAGCTTCAAAGGGATCTCATTGTTGAAAGGTATCAGTCAGAAGGGTACAAAAAATTTCCACAGCATTGGATATACCATGTCATAAAAAAGTGGAGAAAATATGTGACAACCGTGACGTTGGAAAGAACTGGACATCCCTCCAAAATTGATGAAAAGACACAACAAAAACTGGTCAGGGAGGCTGCCAAAAGACCTAGAGCAACACTGAAGGAGCTGCAGGAATTTCTGGCAAGTACTGGTTATGTACTACATGTGACAACAATTTCCAGTATTCTCCATATGTCTGGACTGCGGGGTAGGGTTGCAAGACGGAAGCCTTTTCTTACACAGAAAAACATCCAGGCCTGGCTAAAATTCACAAAACAATACAAGACGACTCCCAAAAGCATGTGGAAAACGTGTTATGGTCTGCTAAGACCAAGGCTGAACTTTTTTGCCACAAGTCCAAAATGTACGTTTGGCGCAAAAACAACACTTCGCATCACCAAAAGAACACCATCCCCACGGTGAAGCATGGTGGTGGCAGTATCATGCTTTGGGGTTGCTTTTCTTCAGCTGGAACTGGAGCTTCAGTCAAGGTGAAGGGAATTATGAACAGTTCCAAATACCAGTCACTTTTAACCCAAAGCTTTCAGGCATCTGCTAGGAAGCTGAAGATGAAGAGGAATTTCACCTTTCAACACAACAGTGACCCCAAGCATACATCCAAATCAACAAAAGAATGGCTTCGCCAGAAGAAAATTAAAGTACTGGAATGGCCCAGCCAGAGCCCAGACCTAAATCCAATAGAAAATCTGTGAGGTGACCTGAAGAGGGCTGTGCACAAGAGATGCCCTCACAATATGACAAATTTAGAGCGCTTTTGCAAGGAAGAGTGGGCAAATATTGCCAAGTCAAGATGTGCCATGCTGATAGACTCTTACCCAAGAAGGCTGAATACTATAATTAAATCGAAAGGTGCTTCAACAAAGTATTAGTTTAAGGGTGTGCACACTTATGCAAACAGCTTACTGTATGCTTTTTATTTTTTATATTTTCCCCCCTAACAGATTTGTTTGTTTTTCAATTGAATTGTACATGTTACAGGTAACATTAAAGGTGGGAAAAGTTTTGAAATGATTTACTGTGGTCTCATTTTTTTAATCACAAAAAACTAGCATTTTAACAGGGGTGTGTACAGTTTTTATACCCACTGTATAATAACTATAAGCCTTTCTAAAGTACAGTTTTGTACCTACCATAAATGTAGATGTTCGAGTGTATACACTGCTGCAGTCATTACACTTGGGTTATCCTGCCATCAGGCGGTCCCCTCAGTCAGCCTGAGTTCCAAAGTCCTGGTCCGGCGTCAGTTGCTGTCGCCTCTTCCCTGACGTCAGTGCGACAGGGGTATACAAGATGCAGCCGATGCCATTTTCTTCAGTTTTTCTTGCACCAGGATGTCAGGTGCCCCCAAAAAGGTAGGCAATGCAAATTGCTAATAAAACATACATATGAAAAGCAATTCTATAAATTTCAGTTACCAGCAAATACTCCCCATAGGTAGTAAAGGGTAGAAGGGTTAGGTATGTACCAGCAAGTAAGAGGGGAAGGAGGGAGGGTAACCTGGACTGTAGCAATGTATACACTCGAACATCTACATTTATGGTAGGTACAAAACTGTGCTACGTTCATCGTGTTACACTGCTGCAGTCATTACACTTGGGAAGAATCCCAAAGCTGAGGTAAGGTGGCTGGTTCTATAAGGCATTAGGGGTGGCTTTAAGGCCCTGTAGCACAGCAGTGGCAAAGCCAGCTCTGGATTTAGAGTAAAGAGGCAGATGGTAATGCCTGGTAAAGGTATGTACAGAACTCCAAGTTGCTGCTTCCAAAATGCCTTTGGTAGGTACTCCTCTGAGGTAGGCAGTTGAAGTGGCTGTTGCACTGGTAGAATGAGACCTAATGCTGTTAGGTACAGTTTTCCCATGGTGTGTATAGCAGAAACGTATACAGTGTCCTATCCATTTTGAAATGGTCTGTTTTGAAATGGCTTTTCCCTGTGCTCCTGCAGCATATGCTACAAACAATTGCTCAGTTTTTCTGAAAGCTTTGGTTTTGTCCAAGCAGAAGCACAACTGCCTGTGTATGTCCAAAGAATGCAGAAGTCGCTCCCCTTTATTCTGTGGGTTTGGATAAAAAGTTGTCAAGTGAATAGTTTGGTTTAGAGCCATACTTGATACCACCTTTGGCATAAAAGTAGGGTTTGTTCTTAAAGACACCCTGTCCTGGTGAAAAATGATGAAAGGTTCCACTGCCATTAGTGCCTGTAATTCTGAAACTCTTCATGCTGAGGTTATTGCCAGGAGCAGTGCAGTTTTCCAAGAGACATATTTTAAATCTGCTGAGTTAGCTGGCTCAAAAGGAGGTAAAGTTAATTTTTCCAATACGAAGTTGAGGTCCCAAGTTGGAGGTGGTGCTCTACGGGGCGGTCTTATGTTTTTAGCCCCTCTGAGGTACTGTTTTAGCAGAGGATTAGAAAAAATAGGTGGGTCCGTGTTGTAATGAGCAGAGATGGCAGAGGTGTGGATCTTGATGGATGAAAAGGAGAGGCCTTTGTCCAGCATCTCAGTTAAATATTGTAGTATCTGAGGAATGTTTGGGACAAGAGGGTCAAGGCTGTGAGCCTGGTTCCAGGCACAGAATCTCTTCCATTTATTCGAATAGGCTTTCCTGGTGCTAGGCCTTCTGGCCTCCAAAATGACATCCATAACAGCTTTGGAGGGAGGCAGTGCTTGTTTGACTAAGGAATCTGCCATGCAGCCAGGTTTAAAGTCTTTAGCTGGCTGTGAAGTATCTGATTGTTGTGCTGAGTCAGAAGATGTGGGATTTGAGGCAAAATCCAGGGTTGACCTTGTGCTAAGTTCTTTAAGATTGAGCACCAGTGCTGGCGTGGCCAGTCTGGGGCAATCAGGATCATCTTTGGCTTTTCTTGCCTGGCTTTTATGAGCACCTTTGGAAAATGAGGTAGTGGTGGGAAAGCATATACTTGTAGGTTTTTCCAGCTGAATGAGAGGGCATCCACTTTCCATGCTTGTGGGTGGAAAGTCCTTGTGCAGAATTTCTGTAGCTGGCAGTTCATTGGGGATGTAAACAGATCTATCTCCGGGCTCCACCATTTTTATGTTATCATTCTGAGTATTTGTGCATGTAATTTCCACTCGTGCGGATCCATGATGTTTCTGCTTAAGTCGTCTGCCAGTGTGTTTTTCTCTCCTGGCAGGAATTGTGCTTGCAGATGAACTTGATAGGTTATAGCTGTGTTCCACAAGGTCATGGCTTGTCTGCAGAGGGGATAAGAATGAGTGCCCCCTTGCTTGTTTATGTACCACATAACTGTAGTGTTGTCTGTCTTTATTAGTAGTTGTCCTGGATGCAGAAGGTCCTTGAAAGCTATAAGGGCATTTTGTACAGCTAGCATCTCTTTTTGATTGATGTGAAGATGCCTTTGTTTTGCGGGCCACTTGCCCTGAATACATTTTCCTGCCATGTGTGCTCCCCAGGCGTAATCCGATGCATCTGTTGTCAGTGTTTGCCTGGCTGTGGGTTGAGTGAAAGGCTGTCCCTTCTTGAGGTGACATGCTTGAGCCCACCATCGAAACTCCTGTTGAAGGCAAGGAATTAGTGGTATTACTGTTTCCAAACTTTGACAGTGTTGAGACCAGACACTCTTTAGGTACCATTGTAGTTTCCTCATATGCAGTCTGGCAAATGGAATTAGTAGTATGCAAGATGCCATGTAACCCAAGGCCTGCAGAATTTTTCTTGCAGAGAGCTGGGTTTTTGTTGCCATCAATTGAAAATATTGAGTCAGTTGTCCTTGCTTGCCTGGCATGAGATAAGCCATCTGGGCCGTTGTATTCAAGCTGGCACCCAGTAATATCTCTTGTGAGGGCACTAGTTTTGACTTCTTTTCGTTTACTGTGTACCCTAGGCAACTTAATAACTTTTTTACAAATGCCAGATGATTCAGAAGAATGCCCTTGCTCTCTGCTTGAATCAGGCAGTCGTACAGGTAGGGATAAATGTGAATTCCTTTCTGTCTGCAAAATGCAATTACTGGTGCCAGGCACTTTGTGAAGACCCTGGGCACAGTAGATAAGCCAAAGGGCAGTGCAGAGAATTGGTAATGCATTGAACCAGCTATGAATATGAGGTATCTTCTGCAGTTTTGTCTGATAGGGACATGCAGGTATGCCTCCTTGAGGTCCAAAGTTACGAGCCAAGCTTTCTTTCCCAGCATGGGAAAAAGCTGCTGTAGTGTCAACATTTTGAATTTTGGAACATCCAGGTAAGTGTTTAGAGAAGAAAGATCCAAAATGGGCCTCCAGGCTTTGTCCTTTCTGGGAACCAGAAAGAGTCTTGAGTAAAATCCTTGTCCTTGCTCCTGTGTTGGTACCTTTTGAATAGCTCTCATGTCCATGAGTGCTGTAATTTGTCTTTGAGCCTCTGCCCATTGATTTGGTGGCAGATTTGGCATTCCTTTTAGCCTTGGCAGAGTGTGAAAGTGGAACCTGTAACCTTGAGATACAATGTTGAGAACCCATTTGTCTTTGGTGATCATATGCCAATTGTGACAGAAAAAAAGAAGTTATGTACTCACCATAATAAGAAGTTATGTACTCACCATAACGTTCCAACTGAGTAAGTATCTTCATTTGTCTGCAACCTGTGGGATACGGATCCGATCTCGGATCCAAGCCGGCAACTTCTATCATAGCATAGATCCGAGCTCCTAGCTCCTCCTCCTTACCCATAATCCTCTGCCTACCCTAACTGACCTCAGATCAAGTTTGCCCCATAGCACAGCAGATAAAAGTGTCCCAATGGGAACATATGCTAATAACACAGGAACGATCATATAGGTCAGGGGGAAGGAGGGGGGGATGGTTGCAGACAAATGAAGATACCTACTCAGATGGAACGTTATGGTGAGTACCTAACTTCTTAATCTGAAGTAGGAACTTCATTTGTCAGCAACCTGTGGGACAGAGTCCCCAGCTACCTAAATCTTGGGTGGCCTTCATGGAAGGATATTCTGGAGCACCGCAGAGCCAAAGGACGCCCTACCTCGGGAGACAACATCTATTTTATAGTGGCTGATAAAGGTGTGAGATGAAGCCCAAGTTGCTGCGGAACAAATGTCATCCAGTGGAACCCTAGCTTGAAAGGCCGCAGAAGTGGCAACGGCCCTAGCAGAATGAGCATGGACTCCTTGAGGTGCAGGCCTTCCCGAGCTCTGATATGCTAAAAGAATACAACTCGAGATCCATCGAGAGAGAGAAACTTTAGAAACTGACTTTCCAAAATTACTTTTGGCAAAGGAGATAAACAACTGATCGGATTGCCTATGATCAGCAGTTCTATGGATATAAAAACGTAGTTGTCTATGTACGTCTAAGGAATGTAGCTTGTACTCTCCCCTTTGTTATGAAAGTTGGGGAAAAACACTGGAAGACTGATAGATTGATTGATGTTTGCTTCTGAAGATACCTTAGGTAGAAAGGACGGATTGATCCTGAGGTAAACCCTATCCGGGTGAAAGACCAGATATGGTGGTTTGACACAAAGAGCTTGCAATTCCGACACTCTTTTGGCTGAAGTTATGGCCACCAAAAAGGCTGTCTTCCAAGAGAGAAATTTGAGATAAACTGTGGCCGCCGGTTCGAATGGGGGACCAGTCAAGGCCTGTAAGACTAAGGATAAATCCCATGGAGGTACCACCTCTTTAACTGGAGGCCTAAGGAGGAAGGTACCCTTGAGGAAGGTCTTACACAGTTTGGAAGTGATAAGAGGGCCAGACTCCTGCCCCACGTGATAGTATGAGATTGCTGCCAGTTGTACCTTGACTGTGGAAGAACTAGCCCCCTGGTGAAAGAGAGTGGTTAGAAAATCTAGAACCGACGATATCGGGGCTGTAAAAGGGTCTAAACGACGGTGTTCTGCCCAAATGGTGAAGCGTTTCCATTTACTCCAATAAACCTTCCTGGTGGAAGGCTTGTGAGCTGCTACAAGAATGGCTTTGACCGGTGATGAGATCCCGGGAGTCCTTATGAGGAGTGGAACTGGAGCAACCAAGCCGTCAGCTTGAGGTTGACCAGGTTCGGAGTCGGAAGACCGAGAGGGTGAGAAATGAGATCCGGAATGGGATCCAGAATCCATGGTGGATACACTAGGTGAGACCATAGGTAAGGGAACCACGTCTGACGAGGCCAGAATGGGGCAATGAGGATCATCTTGCTCCCCAGCAGCCTGGCTTTCTGTAATAATTTCAACATCAGGGGAAGAGGAGGGTAAGCATAAAGCAGACCGGGAGGCCAAGCATGAACTAGAGAGTCTCTCGGGGACTCCCCCGGAGATCAGAGCGAAGTAATCGTTGCATTTGGTGTTTGAAGGAGAGGCAAAAAGATCGCAACAAGGTTGCCCCCATCGGGCAAATACTTGCTCTGCAACTCGATGGTTGAGAGACCATTCGTAAGGAGTCAGGATAGTACGACTGAGCCTGTCCGCTAGAATGTTGGACCGTCCCAGAATGTGCGTTGCTATGAGAAAGCGGTTGGTGGAAATCGCCCATTCCCACACTCTCATGGCCTCGCGGCAAAGGGGGTAAGACCTGGTTCGCCCCTGTTTGTTGATGTACCAGACGACCGACATATTGTCTGTCTGTACCGCAATCGTCCCTACCGGAAGAGAGTTGTGTAGTGCCTGCAACGTCAAAAGCACCGCCCTCAACTCTAGGACGTTGATATGCAAAGAGGTCTCTATGTCGTTCCATGTGCCTTGGACTGTCCTGCCTGAAAAATGCCTCCCCACCCTAGGCGAGAAGCATCCGTGGTCACTGTGTCGACTGGCGGAGGTAGTGAGAAGGGACGTCCCGTGTGGAGGTTGGGAGACTGGAGCCACCACAGGAGCGATCTTCTGCAAACCTTGCTTAAGGAAATGGGGTGAGACAGGGGGTTGCGAGACAGGGACCATTGTACCTGGAGGGTCCACTGCAGAACCCTCATGTTCAACCGGGCCAATGGCAGCAGAGTGATTGCAGCCGCCATAGAACCTAGGGCCCTCAGGATCAATTCCGCCGAAGGAGTTTGCAGTTGAAGGATGGCCTGCACGTGCAACATCAGGCTCCGAAGCCGAACTGGAGTCAAGAACGCAAGCATCTGTCTGGAATCCAGTCTCGCCCCTATAAAATCCAACACCTGTGTAGGGATGAGAGAGGATTTGGTCATGTTGATGGTTAATCCTAATAGTGGAGCCAGACTGAGGAAATAATCCCTGCATGAACAAAGTAGATGCCTTGTTGGGGCTGTGAGGAGCCAGTCGTCCAGGTATGGAAAGACCTGAATTCCCTGGAGTCTCAGGTGGGCCGCTATTATCGCTAGGACCTTGGTGAACACCCTGGGGGCTGAGGTGAGACCAAACGGGAGGACCGTGAATTGAAAATGACTGGCTCCCAGCCGGAAGCGGAGAAACCTCCTGGAACGCCTGACCACTAGAATGTGATAGTATGCATCCTTGAGGTCTATGGAGCACATCCAGTCATTCTCCCGCAATAAGGGGAGGACGGATTGCAACGTGACCATTCGGAACTTCTCTTTGGGTACCGCCAGGTTTAGGAGAGAGAGGTCGAGGATGGACCTCAACTTTTTTGGCACCAGAAAGAACCTGGAGTAAAACCCTGATCCGACTTGATCTGGGGGGACGGGCTGGATGGCTCTTTTTTGCAGAAGCTGCTGAATTTCTGCAGCAGCCGCCTCCCTCTGACTGGGTGGAACGTCGGGAAGGCTACTGATTCTGGGGTTTACTATAAAGGGAATTTGGTAACCTCTGGATATAATACGAAGCACCCAGCGATCCGTTGTTATGGACTCCCATTTTGCTAGGTGCCTCGAAAAAGCCCCCCCCCCCCCGACTGCCTCCAAAGTGGAGCAGTCGGGTAACCCCTCAGGGGTTCTGCATGGGCCTCTCAGAGAACGGTTCTCTGGAACCAAAATTCCTAGGACCTCCTCTGCCTCTGGGGCGGCGTCCTCCCTGTCCTCCTCTGCCACGAGAGGACTGGTTGTCCTGAGCAGACTGGGATTGATGCGATTTTCGGAACCACATCTTCTTCTGACCCTTTTGGTTCTTGGAAAAGGACCTCTGGGGCGCAGAGAAGCAGACTCAGATGGCAGACAAGGTCTTCCCGTCTTTCTCGCTCTGGACAAGTGTGTCACGAACGGTTTTGCTGAACAGTGCAGAACCATCAAAAGGGGCATTCTCGAATGACGCCTTAAAGGGTTTTGAGAAGTCACAGTGACGGAGCCAGGCCTGTCTCCTCATGACAAGCCAGACTCCGCCTGCTCTAGCGGCTCCCTCCGTAGCATGAGACAACAGCCGCATAGAGGTGTTAGAGATAGAGCAGAGGGTGGCCATTCGGGAGGAGTACAGATCCTTGTCTCCCTCCGACATGGACCCTGGGAGGGAAGCAGCGTATTCCTTAATTAGATCCCACTGCATCCGAATAACGTGTGCCATGTAGTTCAAGGCCCTCATAGAGAAGGTCGCTGAACTGAAGGCCCACTTCCCAAGACGGTCCATCGCGTGAGACTCCTTGCTCGGAGGATGAACCGTGGGGCTCTCCTGAGCCAACTCTTTCTTGGTGGCTGCAGCCACCAACATGGCATCCACAGGGGGACCTCTGCTCCAGTGTGATCTCTCTGCAGGGGGGCTCAAAATTTTGTCTGGACACTTGGGGATCGGCTCTATGGTGTCCGGTTCCTTCCAAGCCCTAGAGGATATGAGATCCACCAGGGGGTCGGGTGGAGGGGACACCAAAGAGGTAGATGGTCCTGCCTCAAACGCCTCAAGGAATACGGACTCATCAGAGGAAGCCTTGGGGGCAGACCACCCACCCCTGATTTTGAGCATTTCCATGATGTCTCCAAAGGAGACATCCTCGGGGGGTGACCTAGGGGAGCCTTCCCCTTCATCCAAGTCCGTATCTTCGGTGAGACTCTTAGGGGAGTCTATGTGCCTCCTTTTGCACTTTGCCTTGTGAGGAATCTCCTCGGGGGGGCTGTCCGAGAAGTCCTCACGGGCTGTATCCTGTTCCACTGGAACTCCTAAAGGCACTGAGGCAGGCTGCCCCGGGGGCCGGATGAGGGGAGCCAGGGCCAGATGAGAAGGAGTGCGGGAGGGAGCCGAAGCCAGGACCGGAGGCCTGGAAGCACTTGACAGTGCCCTCTCCATCGCAGTGAAAGCCGAGGGGGAGCCGTTCTCTGTTGGATCCGAAAGACCAGTGTGCTCTGACCGGGACCGAGCCGAAAGCACACCGAATCCCTCGGATCTGAAGCTCGGCCCACGGCTCAGAGAGGTCAGATCCGACAAACTCGAGGGGGCAGTCGGAGCCGACGTGTCCAGCACAGTCGACTCCGACCTACCCCCGGATCCAACGTGGCTCGGCTCCGAGCGCTCTGAACCCAGGATGCGGGTCGGAGAAGGAGCTATAGGAGCGAAAAAAGGGGTCGAGCTCCCGGAGGCAAGAGCACTCCCATCTGCATCTGGGCCTGGATGAATCTCCTCATCATCAGGTCTATGTCCGCATCAGACATGCTAAAAGTGGACCTCGAAGAGGCCATTGAGGCAGACCTGGAGTGTCGCCTCGATGACCTCGACGGGGACCGGATCACCTCCTCCTCGGGTCCCGGGAAGAAACAAGGGGATCGGATCCGAGGAGGAGGAGATTGAGAAGACTTGGACGGAGAAGCCCTCTTGGTGGGCGGGGCCGATGAGGAGTCATCGGCCCGCCGCTTAAGGTGCTTCTCCCGCCGCTTCTCTTTCCTGGCCTCCCTATCCACCGGAGCCGAAGCGGGAGGTTGAGTCCCGTCGGAGGAAGGGAGGCAGGAGTGACCGCTACCGGGGGGTTGCGGGCACCGACGTACCGGAGGCCGAAGCAGAGTCTGGGGGTAGAAGGCCCGCCAGAACTAGCTTTGACCTTCGATCCTTGAGTGTCCTGGGGTTGAACGCCGCGCAAATCGCGCAACCCAAAGAGAGGTGTTCAACCCCAAGGCACCTAATGCACCGAGTGTGGCCATCAGCCGGTGAAAGCTTGTGGCCACACTCGGTGCATTTTGAAAAAATGGCTTTAGGGGCCCCCGACATGACTACAGTAAAGCACGCTCACTAAGCCCCTAACACTCAAGCCACACACACACGCTACGACCAGCGGGGGAGGGAGAAATATTTTAAATTAAATTAAATTTAAGCTGAAAGCTAAAATAAGATTAGTGTAAAGGGTAAACCTACCACACACACACAATCACTCACTCAGAAGAAGAAAGAAAAAAAAAAACTTTTTTTTTTCTTTTTTCTCTCTCTCACAAAACGCTAAGAGCTCTGGAACCTAGCTGTTGCTTGAAGAGCGGCAATCTAGATCTGAGGTCAGTTAGGGTAGGCAGGGGATTATGGGTAAGGGGGAGGAGCTAGGAGCTCGGATCGATGCTATGATAGAAGTTGCCGGCTCGGATCAGAGATCAGATCCGTATCCAACAGGTTGCTGACAAATGAAGTTCCTACTTCAGATTGTTCCATCTGAGTAGGTACGTCATTTGTCTGCAACCTGTGGGTATCGGATCCGACCCCGGATCCGAGCCGGCAGCTTTCCAAGCTACAAGATCCGAGCTCCTAGCTCCTCCCCTCTACCCATAATCCCCTGCTATGTGCTGTATTACCTCAGATCGGTTTTTGCCCACTACACAACTCCAAACCTCGACAGAGGGAACAACACCAGACCTACTCTCCTAACAGGAGAAAAACTTAGGTGGTCAGAAGTCCCGACAAGGTTCGCGGGATGGCAGGGGGGGGGGGGGTCGGTTGCAGACTCCTACTCAGATGGAATGTTATGGTGAGTACATCATTTCTTTATCTGAAGTAGTTACTTCATTTGCTCTGCAACCCGTGGGACAGAGTCCCCAGCTACCTAGGAAAAAACCTGGGTGGCCTTTACGGAAGGATATTCCGAAGCATCACGGAGCCAAAGGAAGCCCTACCTCTTGATATCATATCCAGCTTATAATGAGAAATAAACGTATGAGAAGAGGACCAGGGTAGCTGCTGAACATATGTCGCCCAAGGGAATCCTGGACCAGAAGGCTGCTGAGGTGGCCATAGACCTGGTAGAATGAGCGTGAATTCCAATAGGAGCCGATTTGCCCTGAAGATATGTACCCGTGAACTATGCACTGACAAATCCAATTTGCTACAGTCACTTTGGAAATGGCCTTACCCATGGCCGATTTAGCAAATGACACAAAAAACTGGTCCGACTTGCGAAAATTTTTAGTCCTGTGCAAGTAAAAACGTAGTTGTCTGTGTACATCCAGTTTACGCAATTTGTATTCCCCTCTATTCTGAAAATTTGGGAAGAACACGGGTAAATTTATTGACTGATTGATATTTGACTCCGAAGCCACCTTAGGTAAGAACGACGGATTAGTCCTGAGGAACACCCTATCCTTGTGAAAAATGAAATAAGGATGTTTCATACACAATGCTTGAAGTTCTGAAATTCTTTTGGCTGAAGTAATGGCCACTAAAAAAGCCGTTTTCCAAGACAAGAATTTTAACGGTACCGAAGCCGTGGGCTCAAAGGGTGGGCCTGTTAGGGCTTGTAAGACTTAAGGTCAAATCCCATGGGGGCACCGCCACTTTCACAGGGAAAATGCCCCGCAAAATAGTTTTGCATCATTTTGTAGAAGCCAAGGATCCTAATCCATCTCCTATATGGAAATGGGAGATGGCTGCTAACTGCACCTCAACTGTAAAAGCACTTGCTCCCTGTCTAAAAATCAGCGACAGGAAGTCTAGAATAGTCGGAATAGGAACTGTAAATGGATCCAGGCCCCTGTCTTTAGCCCAGAGGGAGAAACGTTTCCATTTGCTGTTGTAAAGTTTCCTAGTAGCCGGTTTATGAGCCGCGACTAGAATGGCCTTCACAGGAGATGAAATACCGGGAGTCCTTGCCATCAGTGGAACTGGATCAACCAAGCCGCAAGCTTGAGGTTTACCAGGTTCGGGGTTTGGAATCCTGCCGGATGTGAAATCAGGTCTGGAATGGGATCCAGTATCCATGGAGGAGTCACACTGCGAGACCACAGATAAGGGAACCAGATCTGGCAAGGCCAGAATGGAGCTATGAGGATAACTCTGCTCCCCAACCGATGGGCTTTCTGTATGAACTTCGCCATAAGTGGGAGGGGGGGATAAGCATAAAGTAGACCGGGAGGCCAAGCATGGACTACAGCGTCACTGGGATTCTCCCCTTCGGGGGGAAGTATTGCGAAGTACTCGCTGCATTTTGTGTTTAATGGAGAAGCAAAAAGATCGCAGCGAGGCCAACCCCATTTGCGGAAGATCTGCTTCACAACTGATGGATTGAGAGACCACTCGTACGGAGTGAGAATCACTCGACTCAGTTTGTCCGCTAATATGTTGGACCGTCCCGGAATGTGCGTTGCTACCAGAAAATGGTTGGTGGATATCGCCCATTCCCAAACTCTCATAGCCTCTCAACAAAGGGGGTAAAGACCTGGTTCCTCCTTGTTTGTTTATGTACCAGACTACTGACATGTTGTCCGTCTGGATTGCAACAGTCCCCAGAGGTAGAAGGTCATGGACAGCTTGCAACGCTAGAAGCACTGCCCTCATCTCTAGGACACTGATGTGCAAAGCGGTCTCTAGAGGAGTCCACGTGCCTTGGATGGTTCTGCCCGAACAATGCCCCCCCCCACCCGAGGCAAGAAGCATCCGTGGTCAGAGTGGCTTGAGGGGGAGGGATGACAAAGGGTCTCCCTTCCTTCAGTTCTGGAGCGTGGAGCCACCAAAGAAGGGAGTCCTTGCAAACTCTGCTCAGTGGAATCGGAGTGCTCAATGGATGTAGTAGTAGAGAACACTGAACTTGAAGGGTCCACTGTAGAACCCTCATCCGCAGACGAGCGTGGAGGGAGAGACCGATCGCTGCTGCCATAGATCCCAGTGCCCTCAGGACTAATTCCGCCGCCAGCGCCGGACTCTGAAGAAGGGTTAGTACCTGAAACGACAAGATCCTCAGCCTGTCCGCCGTTAGCATAGCACAAGAGATGCGGGTATCTAACTTGGCCCCTATGAACTCCAGGACCTGCACGGGGCAAAGAAAGGACTTCTGTAGGTTCACTGAGATGCCTAAGCTCTGGACAAGGGTCAGAGCATAATCTCTTGCCACGCAGAGTTGATGCCTGTTGGTGGCGGTAAGGAGTCAGTCGTCTAGGTACGGAAAGACCTGAATGCCCTGAAGTCTCAGGTGGGCTGCAACCACTGCCATAACTTTGGTGAACACCCTGGGGGCTGAGGTGAGGCCGAATGGAAGAACCCTGATCTGATAATGACTGGCTCCCAGTCGGACGCGGATAAACCTTCTGGATTGTCTGTCCATCAATATGTGGTAGTACGCATCCTTGAGGTCTATAGAGCACATCCAGTCATTCTGCCGCAGGAGGGGTAGAACTGATTGGAGGGTGACCATCCGGAATTTTTCCTTGGGAATAAACAGGTTCAAAGCGGAAAAGTCTAGTATGGGTCTTAGGTCCCCCGTCTTTTTTGGCACCAAAAAGAACCTGGAGTAATAGCCCAATCTGGACTGGTCTAGAGGGACAGGCTGGATGGCTCTTTTTTCTAGCAACTTCAGGACCTCTGAAGCCGCTGCCTCCCTCTGATCGGGCGGAACATAGGGGAGGCGTCTGGTCTTGGGGGGTGGGTTTATGAAGGGGATGGAATAACCTCTGGATATGATATGGAACACCCATCGATCTGTCGTAATGGACTCCCAATTTGACAGATGCTCCGACAACTGCCCCCCGACTGCCTCCAGAGAGGGACAGCCGGGTAAGCCCTCAGGGCTGCTGCGCGGGCCTGTCCAGGAAAGGTTCCCTCGACCCGAAGTTACGTGGTCCCCCTCTGCCTCTGGGCCGGCGTCCACCTTGTCCTCCTCTGCCTCTAGAGGACGAGGGGTCCGAAGCTGGATGGGATTGCTGAGACTTACGGAACCACAGCTTCTTTGTCCCCTCTGATTCCTTGAAAAGGATCTTTGGGGATTAGAGAAGCGGACTCCGACGGCAGACAGCATCTTCCCGTCCTTCTCGCTTTGGACCAGCGTCTCGCGAACGGTCTTGCCGAAGAGTGAAGACCCGTCAAAGGGCGCATTCGTGAAGGACGCCTTGAAGGGGTCCACGAAATCGCAAAGACGGAGCCAGGAGTGACGTCGCAAGATGACCCCGGCTCCGCTGGCCCTAGCGGCTCCTTCCATAGCATGGGAGAGTAGCCACATGGACGTGTTAGAAATGGATTTCAGAGTGGCCATACGAGTCGAGAAAAGTACAGTTTTGTACCTACCATAAATGTAGATGTTCGAGGATCCACATTGCTGCAGTCCTAACTATTGGGTAGTCCGCTGTCCAGTCGGCCCGAATACCAAAGTATATGGCTGACGTCGGTCAGGGCGCATTAGACTGACGTCAGTACGTCAGGGTACTAATGCGCATGACCGACGTCATATCCTCAGTCTTTTCTTGCCCCAGATGTCAGAAGACCCTGAAAAGATAAGGCCAAAACCAAAATCCCAAACATACCTGTACCAAAAATATGTACAATATATACAAAATTACCAGAATATAACCTCACCTACACAACCACCCCTAAACACAGAGGGAAGGAGGGAGGTAAATTGGACTGCAGCAATGTGGATCCTCGAACATCTACATTTATGGTAGGTACAAAACTGTACTATGTTCTTCATTCCACATTGCTGCAGTCCTAACTATTGGGTAGAATCCCAAAGCAGAGGTAAGGGAGGCTGGCAAATCATAAGGAAGCAGGAACTGACAACATGCCTTGCAAAATAGCTGTGGCAAAACCAGCCCTAGACTTAGAGTAGAGAGGAAGGTGATAATGCTTAGAGAAAGTATGCACTGAACTCCAAGTAGCTGCCTCCAAAATATCCTTAGTTGCCACCCCCCTTAGAAATGCTGTTGAAGTGGCAGTAGCCCTAGTGGAATGAGGCCTAATCCCAGCTGGAATCTCCTTGCCATGATGGGAATAACAAAATGCAATGCAAAACCCAATCCACCTAGAAATAGTTTGTTTTGACACAGGCTTGCCCTGAACCCAAAGCAAAAGAAACAAACAACTGCTGAGACTGCCTAAAATCCTTAGTCCTGCTCAAATAATAACGCAATTGCCTGTGTACATCTAAAGTGTGCAAAATCTTTTCCCCTTTATTTTGGGGATCTGCATAAAAAGTAGGCAAATGAATAGTTTGGTTTAAAGCCACACTAGAAACCACCTTAGGCATAAAGGAAGGATTAGTACGTACAGATACCCTATCCTTATGAAAAATCAAAAAAGGCTCTACCGCCATAAGGGCCTGCAACTCAGAAACCCTTCTTGCAGAAGTAATGGCCAACAAAAAAGCAGTCTTCCATGACAAGTATTTCAATTCAGCAGTGGCCGAGGCTCAAAAGGTTGTAGAGTAAGTTTCTCCAACACAAAATTGAGATCCCAAGCAGGAGTAGGAGCTCTACGTGGGGGTCTTATATTCTTTGCCCCTCTAAGAAATTGCTTGAACAAAGGATGCGAAAACAATGGTGGGTCACAATCATAGTGAGCTGAAATTGCTGCAGCATGAATCTTAATGGAAGAGAAAGACAAACCTTTGTCCAATAACTCAGTAAGATATTGAAGAGCCACACTCAAATTAGGCTCAGAAATCTCCAAATTGTTTGCTGCACTCCAAAATAAAAATCTCTTCCATTTTTCTGCATACACTTTCCTTGTACTAGGTCTTCTGGCTTCCATAATCACATTTAAAACTTGTTGAGGAAGTTGAGACCTGCTGTCTTTCAAAACAGAATATGCCAGGCTGTCAGATGAAGAGAGTGAAGCTTGACATTGAGCAGGTG
The DNA here is from genome assembly GCF_019279795.1 of Protopterus annectens. Classification (NCBI taxonomy): domain Eukaryota; kingdom Metazoa; phylum Chordata; order Ceratodontiformes; family Protopteridae; genus Protopterus; species Protopterus annectens. The sequence continues at coordinate 1,325,714,187 of NC_056725.1, read as the reverse complement.
ACTGTCCCTCTGAGACAACAGGTGTGGAATCAAGGGTAAAGGCCATGGAGGCTTCCTTACCAGACTCCTCAGTAATGGGTACCAGTGCTGCCGAGGCCAATCTGGAGCTATTAAAATCATCCTTGGCTTGTCTTGTCTGACCTTTAGAAGCACCTTTGGGAGAAGAGGCAGAGGTGGAAAGGCATACACATGAAGATTTTTCCAACTGAAAGAAAGAGCATCCACTTTCCAAGCTGTGTGATGAAACCTCTTTGTGCAAAACTTTGGCAGCTGGTGGTTTAGTGGAGAAGCGAACAGATCTATGTCTGGAGTTCCCCATGACACTGTCAATTTTTGAAATACATGAAGATCCAGTTTCCACTCGTGGGGATCCATGATTTGTCTGCTTAACATATCTGCTAAGGAGTTCTGTGCTCCCGGCAGAAACCTTGCCTGAAGATTTAGTTGCAAGCTGAGCGCAGTCTCCCATAAAATCATTGCTTGCCTGCACAATGGGTAAGAATGTGTTCGCCCTTGTTTGTTGATGTACCACATGACAGTTGTGTTGTCTGTTAGAATCAACACCTGCCCTGGAAGAAGTAACTCCTTGAAAGCCATTAATGCAAACTGGACTGCTAACATCTCTTTCATGTTGATATGTAGATGCTGTAGTCTGGCAGGCCACTTGTCTTGTATCCACTTTCCATTTAGATGAGCTCCCCAAGCAATGTCTGAGGCATCTGTCGTTAAAATCTGACTCGCCTCTGGCCGGGTCACAGAGAGTCCCTTGTTTAGGTGACATTCCTGAGCCCACCACAAAAATTCCTTTTGAATGCAAGGTATTATTTGAATGACAGTGTCCAAATCCTGGCAGTGCTGTGTCCATACATTTTTGAGATACCATTGCAGCTTCCTCATATGCAGTTTGGCATTGGGAAGCACCAGAATACAAGATGCCATGAACCCTAAGGCTTGAAGGACTGTCCTTGCAGTCAGCCCGGACTGAAGAGATAGTTGATGGAAGTAAATGGAAAGACTCTTTTGTTTGTCCGGGGTTAAAAAGGCCATCTGGGCTGCTGTATTCAGTCTCACACCCAGAAAGCACATGTCTTGAGAGGGTACTAGACTGGACTTTATTTCGTTCACAGAATACCCTAGGCATCTTAGCACTGCTATGACATAATCCAAATGCTGTAGAAGGTCTTCCTTTTCTTGAGCTAGAATCAGACAGTCGTCCAAGTAAGGATAGATTTGAATTCCTTTTAGCCTGAAGTAAGCTATCACTGGAGCCAGAACCTTTGTGAATACTCTGGCAGTGGATAAGCCAAAGGGCAATGCAGAGAACTGATAATGAGAATTTCCAGCTCAAAACGCAGATACTTCCTGCAACTTAGTCTTATAGGCACATGAAGGTAAGCTTCCTTGAGATCTAAAGTTACCATCCAGTGATCTTTGCCCAGCAGAGGTAAAAGCTGTTGTAACGTCAACATTTTGAACTTGGGAATGTCCAGATAAGTGTTGAGGATAGATAAATCCAATATTGGTCTCCACGTGTTCCCCTTCTATGGTACTAGGAACAGGCGAGAATAAAATCCTAGGCCCCTTTCTGGCACAGGAACTGGCTGAATGGCCCCTATTTGGAGCAACAGAGAAATTTGCTTGTGAGCCTCTTTTCTTTGTAGAGGAGGAATGTCTGGCATGCCTTTGAAAGGAGGCAAGGTATGGAAATAAAACCTGTAACCGTGGTGAATGATATCCAGAACCCATCTGTCTTGGGTAATTAAATCCCAATTTTCTTTGAAAAGAGACAGCCTTCCTCCCAAAGGTGCTGCCAGGCGAGAATGTACTGGCAGCTGAAAAGGCAGGTCATTGGGTCTGCTTACGAAAGGACTGACCCCTGCCCTCACCAGAAGTCTGAGCAGGGGAACTCCTGTCCTAGGCCTAAAAGAACCTTGAGCTCTGCCCCTACCACGTCTAGACCTACCCCTAGACTGGGAATCATAAGCAGGATAAGTCCATCCCTTAGTAGGCCAATTTCTACTAAACTTGGAGGCTGCACCTGCAAAAAATCCTTAACAGTTTGCATAGACTTAGCCTTGTCCTCCATTTTCTTTAAAACTGCTTCCACAGGCGAACCAAACAACACATCAGACTGCAAAGGAGCATCCAAAATCCTTGTTTTAACATGCTCAGCTAAATTCTGATCTCTCAACCAGGCATGCCTACGAAGAACAGAACCAGTGGCAGCCACCCTCGAGGAGGCCTGCACAGCATCAAAACCACACTGCAAGGAATGTTTACCCACCTGTTCAGACACATGAACTAAATCCTGCAACTCTTTACACTCAATACCTTCTGCCAGAGCATCCACCTTAGATTTCAATTGAGAAAGGAGGTAATTCTGATATTTTAACATGTGAAACTGACAATTCAACGCCCTCATGGCTAAAGTGGAAGAAGTATACACTTTCTTTCCCCATCTATCCAAAGCCCTTGCCTCTTTATCAGGAGGAACAGGATTTTTAACAACAGAGGCCTTCACACCTTTAGGCCCCTGAGAGACAGTTTCGGGTCTGCCCTAGGACTCTAAAAAGATACTTATGAGCTTCAGGCACCCTATAGTACCTATCCGGTTTAACTGGGGCAGGAGGCAAAGAATCAGGATTCAGGGAAGCCTCTGCAAAACATCTTCCACCACATTCAGAACAGGAGGTATAGCTAAAGGCCTATGCTGGGGTAAAACAAGAATTCCCTAAGCCTCTTTCTGGAATCAGAGAAATCTTGACCTTCCCATTTAAAATGCTCCCTCATGGAATGCAGAGTCTCTGAAAATGAAAAATCCTCAGGAGGAGAAGCTGAAGGAGTAGAATCATCCACATCAGAATCAGAATAAGGAGGATACTCCTGCAAGTCTTCAGCCGAAGACTCAGAAGCCTCGAACATTGCTCAAAACTCTCAAACTCAGGTTCCACCCTAGGCCTCTTATCAGGAGGGCATAGAACCTCTAATCATAGTAATCAAATCCTCTGCCATTTTAAGCATATGTTTCTTAGGCAAAGACCCTGAAGCACTAGGAGAAACCCCCACTGAAGCTAAACTTGGCCTGCCTCTCAAAGAAGCCTTGGAAACAGAAGGGGAGGCTCTAACCACCTTAGGAAGAGAGGGAAGAACAGCCACCTGAGAAGCCCCTCAGCCTGGCCTACTTCCTGAGAGGATACATCCTGTAACAGTAAAGTCTCTCCCTGAGACTCCAAAGAAACACCTGGCAGAACCTCCGGCTCCACTGAGCCTTCTAAAGAACCGACGTCTGGGACTGTCGGTTCTTCCACTCTAGGCTTTGCTGCTTTGTCCTTGCGCTTTTTGGCCGAAGCGGGCGTCGGAGCATCCACGGCATTTTATAATTACAACGCTTCCCAAAACTAACCTGGCACAGTCTAACCTTCTCTTAATAGTGCGTTTGTTAAATCTAGCACAAGAGCGCATCCAACAACGCCCTGCTCAGGCCCTAAACAAGGTATACACAAAGTATGGTAATCCCTATGAGGTATCTGTTTCCCACAAGAAATACAGTTATTCACTTTTTCTGACATCCGGTTAAATACTGAGGCAAGAAAACCAAAATATTCCCAACGGGTACTTAGCCAACTTTGATTCGGTCTGAAACTCTGACTTCAGAAACTTTCAGAACGCCAACCTGCACTCGCAAAATTGCTTCTGCATCGGACCATGCGGCAAAAAAGACTAAGGATATGACGTCGGTCATGCGCATTAGTACCCTGACGTACTGACGTCAGTCTAATGCGCCCTGACCGACGTCAGCCATATACTTTGGTATTCGGGCCGACTGGACAGCGGACTACCCAATAGTTAGGACTGCAGCAATGTGGAATGAAGAACATCCTTTCTTGTCCTCGACCGACATGGACTCCGGGGGGGGGGGGGGGGGGGCTGCAGGCTGCAGCTTATTCCTTAATCAAGTCTTGCTGTAGCCTAATGGTATGTGCCATATAGTTCAGCACCCTTATCGAAAAGGTCGCTGAAGCAAACATCCGCTTCCCAATGCTGTCCAGCGCTTGAGATTCCTTATCTGGCAGGTGAACCGAAGAACTCTCCTGCGTGAGTTCCCTCTTGGTGGTGGCCGCCACCAACATGGCATCCACAGGAGATCCCTTGGCTCAAGACTGTCTATCCACTGGGGCTAAGGATCTTGTCGGGTCGTTTCGGGATAGGCTCCACGGTGTCGGGCTCCTTCCATGCCCTGGTAGTAATTAGATCTACCGGGGGGGTCAGCTGGAGGGGACACCCAGGAGGTAGAAGGGCCTGCCTCAAACGCCTCCAGGAACATGGATTCATCCGCGGAAGGGTTTTGGGCAGACCACCCCCATCTAATACGCAACATTTCCATGATGTCTCCAAAGGAGACATCCTCGGGGGGTGACCTTGGGGAACCCTCCCCATCATCTAAATCCGTGTCGGTGGTGACGGACTCGGGAGTCCAGGTGCCTCCTCTTGCACCGACGTTTATGAGGGACTTCCTCGGTGGGACTATCCAAAGAGGGCTCGTCAACAGGGTCCTGTTCCTCCAAGGGAACCAACTGGAGAGCTTGAGCAGACTGTCCCAATGGTCGGATGACGGAGGATAGACCCACATGTAGCGGGGGTACGGGAGGATCCAAAGCCCGAACTGGGGACCTGGAGGTCCTCGACAGTACCCTCTCCACTACCTCAAAAGCCGAAGGAGAACTACTCTCACCAGGCTCCGAGAGCAATCTCCTCGGCTCCGAGGTAGGGATCGGGGTCGGAGCCGATGCAGCCTGAGCCGAGAGAAAGGTGTGCTCCGAACTCAGCAGAGCCGAAGACACACCAGCTCCCCCGGATCCGACGCTCAGCCCTCGGCCCAGAGAGCTCGGATCTGACAAACTCGAACGCACAGTCTGCGTCGAAGCGACCTGAGCTATCGGCGCAGATGAATCCCCGGCTTCGAAAGGGCCCGGATCCAATGACTCAGAGACCCGAAAGCGGGTCGGAGAAGGAGTGATCGGAGCAAACATGGGGGCTACACTCCCCCCCCAGAGGGAGGCAAGAGCACCCCCATCTGCATCTGGGTCTGGATGAATCGGCGCATCATCTGATCCATGTCCGCTTCGGTGAGGCTTCTGGTGGACCTTGAAGAAGTCGTCGAGGTGGGCCGGGAGGGCCGTCTCGACGACCTCGATACTCCTCCTCGGCTCCGGCGAAAAGCAAGGCGAATGGAGCCGAGAGGGGGAGGATCCGGAGACCCTCGAGGGAGACTTAGCCAGCTTAGACGGCGGGGCTGAGGGTTGAGTCTCAGCCCGCCTTTTGTGAGACCCATGTCCCTTGTCCTTGTGCCTCTTCTCCTTAGAAGAGGTACCAGAGTCCCCCGAACTCAAAACCAAAGAGGGAGGTTGAGTCCCAGGTTGAGTCGGGGGCACAGAAGGCACGGGGAGAGGAAGAAGAAGCCGATTCCTGAGGCAACAAGCCCAACAGGATCAGCTTGTTCTTCCTGTCCCTGAGAGCTTGAGGGTTCAAGGCCGCACAGATTGAGCAGGCCGATAAGTGGGCCGCCCCCAAGCATAAAACCCACTGAGTGTGGCCATCAAACGGTGAAAGCTTATGGCCACACACAGTACATTTTGAGAAAACTGCTTTAGGCCCTTCCTTCATGACACCACTCACACAAAACACACCCAAACACTAAGGGGGGGGGAGGGTGATACACGGGAAACTACAATAAACTAATTAGATAAACAAAACTATATTCTAATTACACCAGGGAACTACACACTCTCTCAAGAAAAATAAAATAAGAAATTTTATTCCAAAAATCACAAAAAAAGCTTTGATCTCACCAATAGCCAAGGAGCTCTTCAAAGGTAGCTGCTTCAGCTGCGGCAAAAAACGATCTGAGGTAATACAGCACATAGCAGGGGATTATGGGTAGGGGGAGGAGCTAGGAGCTCGGATCTTGTAGCTTGGAAAGCTGCCAGCTCAGATCAGAGGTTGCAGAGCAAATTAAGTAACTACTTCAGATGTTCCAGTTTTCCTCCCAAGGGGGGCTGCCAAGAGAGAACTGTTTGGCAGCTGTAGTGGGAAGTCATTGGGGCTGTTTTTTGTAAGGTTGAGGCCTGTCTTCCCCTTTTTCTGGGTTGAGGCACCCCATTGTCGAGGCCTGTAAATACCTTGTGACTGACCTTTACCTCTTGGACGTCTGTATCTGCCCCTTTGAGGTCTGTCTGTAACTGGAAAGGACCAATTCTCTGTTGGCCAATTTCTGCTAAATCGAGGAGGCTGATCCTGTAAGAAATCATTCACGGTTTGCATAGATTTTGCCTTATCCTCCATTTTCTTTAATACCTCTTCTGCTTTAACTCCAAATAAAACATCCTGCTGCAAAGGTGCATCCAATAATTTTGCTTTAACATGATCTGGCAACGTCTGTTCTTTTAACCAAGCATGTCTTCTAATGACAGAACTTGTAACTGATGCTCTACAGGAGGCCTCTAATGAATCAAAACCACATTGCAAAGTATGTTTTCCCACTTGTTCAGCTGCATGAAATAAATCCTGCATCTCTTTATAATTAGGAGGATCTGAGTTTGGAAGCATTTTTTGTTTCAACTGAGACATCAAATATTGTTGATATTTTAGCATATGAAACTGGCAATTTAAGGCCCTCATTGCTAAAGTTGCAGATGTATATACTTTCTTCCCCCATCTGTCTAATGCTCTGGAATCTCTGTTAGAGGGGACTGGGTTCTTTGCTGAGGAGGCCTTTACCCCTTTGGGGCCCTGAGAAATAGTTTCAGGGTCAGCAGCAGGGCTTTTATAAAGAAATCTGTGAGAGTCAGGGACTCTGTAGTATCTGTCTGGCTTAACTGGAGCAGGAGGTAAAGAATCAGGATTTAAACTGGATTCAGTATACACATCATCCACAATGTCTAACACTGGCGGAATAGCAAGAGGTCTGTGTTGCGGTCATAAAAGGAAATCTCTGAGCCTTTTCTTGGACTCTGAATAATCCTGGCCCTCTCAATGGAAATGCTCCCTCATGGTATGCAAAGTTTCCCCAAAGGAGTAGTCCTCTGGTGGAGAGGCTGAAGGAATGGATTCCTTAGCATCAGAATCCTCGTGTGGGGGGGTAAAGAGTATCCTCGGTCTGAGGATGAATCTGAAGAGATGAATACCTGGTCGGATGAGTCATAGTCTGCATCCTGTCTAGGCCTTTTTTCAGGAGGGGGATGGGACCCCCTGATCATTGAGATTAGGTCTTAGGCATGGAGGCCTGTCCTGGTGAATGTTGAATTTGTTTGTTTGTTTTTAAAGGAGTTTTAGACTTAGCAGAAGATTTAATGGTTAACTGTGTAGGTCTGAATACACCCTCTGAAGCTACGGGTTGCTCAGCTACTCCGGATCCCTCTGAAGGGTTAGTCTCGGTAGGCTGTAAATCTGGTGCGTCCGAAGGCCCAGCCATCTCCACATGTGAGTCAGAGGCAGCCTGAGGTTCTAAAGTAACGGTCGTCAGGGGCTGCGAAGGCACCTTGCTAAAAACCGGAGAACCGGTGACTGGCCTAGAAAAGGCTTCGTCGTCTGTTTTGGGCCTTGGATGCCTGTCCTTGTCTTTGCGCTTTTTGTGTATTCCGGTCGTCGGTAGTTCCAACGGCATGGTATAATTGAATTTTCTACCAAAATAATGTTGGGCAAAATCAAACCGACATTTAATAGTGCGCTTGTTAAACCTAGCACAAAACCGACAACCTCTGACGTCGTGGTCTGGGCCTAGGCATGGGATACAATAAGAATGGAAATCCTTATGAAGTATTTACTTCCCACAAGAAATACAGTTATTAACTTTTACTGACATTGGTCTGAGGCAAGAAAAGGTTTCCCCAAAGGGGTACTTAGCTTTGTAGAAGACTTCGGTTCTGGATTCATGAAAATCTCAGGAGTCGGCCGACCGGCACTTGCGAACTGCTTTGCTTCGGGCACCGCGCGGCAAGAAAGACTGAAGAAAATGGCGTCGGCTGCATCTTATATACCCCTGTCACACTGACATCAGGGAAGAGGTGACAGCAATCGACACGGAACAAGACTTTGGAACTCAGGCCGACTGAGGGACCACCTGACGGCAGGATAACCTAAGTGTAATGACTGCAGCAGTGTAACACGATGAACATCTATGTAAACTACAGGTGGACACTAGTCTCTCCTTTGATAATCACATCGCCACTGTGGTCAGGAAATCCTTCTACGTGGCACAACATCAAAAAAGGTTTCTCATCCAGAAAAAGAGAGGTCATTGTTCCCCTCTACTCATCACTCATTAGACCCATTATAGAGTATAACGCCCCTTTTGGTATGTACCTCACAAGACATCTACAACAACTGGAAAGGCCACAGAAATACCTCACAAAGAGGATTTACTGGCCTCAAACAGATGCCCTATGCAGACTGTCTAAAAAAACTCCAGCTTTACTCTGTCGCATATCACCTACTCAAAGGCGATCTCTGCTTAACATACAAAGCTATGTCAAACCCAGAGCTGTTCGACATGCTCCACTTAAAGAAATCCTAATTCCTCCGAGCTACATGCTGTAGGGACCTAAAACTTGTCACCACAATAAACAGAACATGCTGGAGGGATAGATTCCTGTCCCAGAGACTTCCCATACTCTGGAACAGACTACCTATGTCAAACAGAGCTCCTCATTAGCACTCTTCAAGAAAAATCTTGATGATTGGATGGGAAATAGGAAATTCACCCCGGGGATCACTTCTGTGGCTCTGCTCTACAGGGGCACAGGAAAATAATTTTCATGGGTAGTGAAAGCCAGGCTACCTTTTTGGCTAGGCTTATACAGGCCCTATGGCCAAATGGCCTAGTACCTACCTATGAACCTGTAATAATAATCCAAATGTTTTTACAAAAAAGTTAAAAAAAAAAAAAAAAAAGATTAAAAATTTTGGAAAAATGTAAACCAGCTACTAAAATCCACCCAAAAGGCTACCCCCAAACCAACCACCCCTGACACTAAAGTTCCCATCGAAACACAATTCAACTCCCACTTTGTGAACTCAATTCTATCCTTAGTATCACAGGACAGTTCCTTCCTCACTATCCCCCCCAACACAAATAACACAAATACAAGCTTTACCCTCAAAACAGTTTCCACCACTTCAATCAAAAGCATGCTCTCCAAACTAAAAACCTCATCAACAGCAGCCGACCTACTCCCCAGCTATTTCTTGAAACTCACATCAGATGCTATTGTTATCCCAGTCTCCACTCTCATAAACAGATCAATTGTTGAAAACTATGTGCCCAAACTCTGGAAAATAACCTGTGTTTCACCCATACATAAAGGCGGGACCTCCACTGAACTTAATAACTACAGACCCATTGCTTTACTCTCCCCATTGGCCAAAATCCTAGAAAAATGCATCCATACCCAGATGCTAAACTATCTCCTAGACTGCAACATCCTGTCACCTACTCAGCATGGTTTCAGACCTGCCCATAGTACCACTACAGCTCTCCTCTGCTTCACAGACACAGTAAACCGTCTCAAAAATGAAGGCCTGCAAGTGTCAACTCTTTTTTTGGATATGTCCAAAGCATTTGACACAGTCTCACACCAAATCCTGCTAAACAAACTAAACCAATATCATCTAATTCCACTCTTACCTGGTTCCAAAGCTACTTAACTGACAGGTACCAAGCTGTGAAATGAGAAAATTCTCTCTCTCCTCAGCTGCCCATAACTACAGGAGTCCCACAGGGTTCTATCTTAGGACCACTACTATTCACAGTCTTCACAAATGACCTCCACACCTCCACACAGCATGCATCTATCATTCAGTATGCAGATGACACTACCTTAATCTGTGCTGCACAAAACATTCCCAACCTCCTGCAAACAACTCAACTAGCATTCTCTGACGTTGAAAACTACCTTACTAAAGCCCAACTTATCCTCAATCCAAAGAAAACTCAGCTTATGATTATAACCAGTTCTAACAAAAACACCAACAGTCAATTCACTATCTACTCCACAAATGCTACTCCAATTGCTCCAATGGCACAGGCTAAGCTACTGGGAATAACCATAGACTCCCACCTAAAATTTGATAGTCATCTGAACTTAACTATTAAAAAAGTACATGCCAAACTGGGGTCACTCTACCGTATCAAACCATTTCTTACCAACAACACAAGATCAGCCATTGCTCGCTCCTAACTTCTATCCACCCTACTCTATGCATCTCCCATTCTGACTAATCTCAACAAAACTGAACTAAGCAAAATGGAAGCTTGCTATAACAGAATTGCCCGCTTTGCTGCAAATTGCTCATATAGAACTCATCACTGTACTGCTTTGAGACAGCTCCACTGGCTTGAACTGCCCAACCTCCTAACCTACAATCAGCTCTGCCTCTGTCATTCTATCTATTACCTCCCCAATAAGTGTCCTGCCCTCAAAACCTAGTACAACATCACTCAGCCAAAAGGCCTCTTAGATCATCAAGCAAACTACGACTAGAAGTCACCAACAGCTACAATAGCTTTGGAGATGCACTATACAGTAGTTTGGTGGCTAAAAACTGGAACTCTGTCCCTACTAGCATTCAAAACACATCATCCAAAGCCTCCTTTAAAGACCTCATCAGGCAACATCTCAAGCAAAGTTGGCAGTGCCATGATTGCTCCCCAGGCTAGTGAAAGCGGATAACATATACATACTAAATCTAGAGCAATTGATAATAGTTTTTCAATCTTACTTACAAACACTGGCTAATCTACAATAAATGTACTGTACCTGTGTACTATGTATGTATTCTACCTACATTCCAAAGTTCAGCTGTACACCACAAATGTATTACTTACCTTTATTTTTAAAATTAATATTTTTTTGATTGTTCTCTCCACTGTAACTGTTTGTGCCGCATACCACTGTAAAAACATGTCTCTTGTAATTGTGTGTATACTGACTATGTCTAAATAACTAAATGTGTCTGTAATTTTTTCTTTGTGGAGCTTTTCTCCCCGGGCCTCTGCTGAAAAAGGGCCTTTTCGGCTCAGTCAGACACCCCCGGTATATGAGCCCTTGAAAACACATCTATAAACTTAGGAGGCAAAAGAGATCTGGAGTACTGGAATGCAGTACAGGGAATTATGGGTAGGGGAAGAGTCAGAGACCTGAAGCCATGAAAGCTTCTGATTTAGTGCCAAGGTCGGCTCCAACATCCCACAAGTTGAACTGGATGAAAATAGACAACACTGGATCACAAAGTATACAAAACACAGCAGACCAGATTATTGCCTTCATTATTAACATAAGAGACTAACAGAATCATGGGTTATGGGAAGCAGTCCTTTCTTACACCATTTTCCCCAATTAAAACTACTCTTTTGACCCCAGACCAGGCTTAAGATGAGGAGGTGGAACTCCATTTCTACTGAAATCACACAAACATCCAGCTACTTGCTCAAGGAAATACTAACACAGATACTTCTAAACTGGCTACTTGCATCCATTTCCTCCCCAGGGCAGGGCAATTCAACACACTGGCTCAATGTAACCTCAAGATCACTTTAGGAATAAAAGAAGGATAGGTTCTCAAAAGAAACCCTGTCCTTGTAGAAAATGAGCTAAGGCTGAGACACCATAAGTCTCTGTAACTCAGACACTCTTCTAAAAGAATTTGGGGCAATAAGTAAAACAGTCTTCGGTGTTAAAAACCTCAAATCACCCTTACAAACTGATTCAAATGTAAAAATAGCAAGGTTTCCAAGCACAAAGTTAAGATCCCAAGAAGGAGCCAACGGTGTTCTAGATGGATGGATATGTAAAAACACTTTAAAAAAACTGCTTAACTTGGGCATACGAAGAAGGGGGGGGGGTCCCAAGGGCAGACTAGCAAAAATGGCTGATAAAAGAACCCTGACAGAGGAGTGAGATTGGCCAGAGGACAGTAAATCATACAAATAATAAAGCACCAGAGGCAGAAGGGCCTTAAAAAAGTGTCCCGATTTTTGGAATGGCACAAACTAGAAAAACTTTTCAACTTACACATGCATGATTTTCCCAGCAGTAGGTCTTTTACACTTCCTACCCCAACTTGTGAAGGCTGAGAGAGCAAACAGGAGCTTTTGCAGCATTCCCTCCTTGAACTGAGCTGTAGAGGCAATTATCTGGGTAACAAATAGATATGGATACCCTAGTCATTAGAAGCACCACTGCTGGGGCCATGCATTTTGTGAGCATAACAGCAGAAGTAGGACAGCTGAAAAAGGCAAGGGTGTAAGCTGGAAGTACAACTTCCCTGCCCAGAACCTGGAGATTTGTCTGTGCTACCCAGTTACAAGAACATGCAGCTAGGCATACTTGAGGTCTAGAATGACAATGAATGTTCCAGACATTAATAATGGATCAGGGAATGCACAATGAATGTACCAAACTCTGGTACCCTTAAGAACAGGTTGAGATTTTCAGATGTCCAGAATGGGCCTCCGTGGGCTATCACTTTTAAGACCAAGTAAGGAATACATCCTTTCCCATCTCCTCCCAGAGAAGTTTATCTGTGGCTCTCTTAGTCAGATGGTGGTTGAAGAGAGGCAAAGCCAATCCCATGTCACCCAATGGGATAGGAGGCATCCCCACAAAATAGAATGAAGGTTCTGAATTCTATACTGTAATCATCAGATATGCCTAAAACACACTTGTCTGAGGTAATCTTTGCTCAATTTTCCTAAAGAGAGTTGTCTTTTCAAGAGGTGGGGGATGGGAGTTAGCTGAAGTGCGGAAATGGATACAGTGCAGTATTCCTGGCAAAATCACTGCACTGTCAGAAAGATTCCCCGATTTGCCTTTCTCTTACTCTGGCATGTATTTTTTTGATGACTCTTCTGCCTGACCTGCTGAACTCCTTTTATGAGCTAAGTAGCGGGGACAGTGTTTGTATGGATAACTTCTGCTAGACCTGGAAATGGGTGGATTGAAATATTTTTTCACAATCTGTCATCTTTCCCTTTTTGTTACAGCTTTTCAAAAATTTCCTGAAAGACAGGACCACAAAAAAAGAGGTTCCTCTCCAGGGGCACAATTCGTAGCTACCTGTAAACATCCTCTGGCAGGGAAAGAATTCTCAACAAAATGGCAGGTCCTGTAGCAGCTGCCCTAAATAATCATTCAAGAGCATCACTTCCATATAGTACATTACTCTTGCTCATCCTTGTACTCTACAGATTAACCTGGAAATCTGAATCTGCAGGGTCTCATCTTAAAGCTCTGAAGTGTGTTCTTCTATATGCTTTAGGATCACACCTTGGTTATTCATCACATGGATCTCACAACAGTAGCTCTGTGCCTTAAATAGCCAGTGTTTTAAATCAGATATACCTGTTGCTCAAGCTGTTGCAGAGAGATTGACTTACTGCCTGCTGTGATATTTAGAAAAGAGTATATTCTCAATTATCGTCTGCACTTTTGATTTAATATCTCTGTAATCTGTACAACTGTTTTTTTTCTCCACCCTCCCACCCAGTTCTTGTGGTGGTCTTATTTCTTGGTGGCTTTGAGTTGCCTGCCTCTGGATACTCACATTACATCAGCTCATTCTACTGTTAACAGTGAGAACTTGGCAAAGGCCCACCCCTTTAGCTTCTGCATATTGAATTTTCTCATTATCTTCTGGCTCTTCACTTTCTACTACTAAAAAATAAATAAATAAATAAAGGTTTCCTGCCTTTCCTGGAACTAGTGTACTCCAGATACAGATTTTCAGTATCCAGGACTTTTTTTAAGCTTCTGAGTGGTGCTCTTCAATTTTTCCCCTAGAACCGCTAGTTCTCTGCTCTCCTGCACTTTTCCTAGCTTATTAGTCTAGCACTTTACCAGACTTCTTGTAGCAATTACTGCAGCACACAACAGTGCTACCAGCACTAAACGTTCTACAAGGAAACCGCTCCAGTACTTATAAATAATGCCCACCCCCTCCAGGCATGTCTAATGGTCAGTTCCCTGTGCTTTCTCTTATTAGCCTGGTGGGCTTGGGCATCCTGAGGCAATGTAGCAACTGCCTCCTGTACACTGACAACCCTCTCCTCTTACCTCCCAACACTCAGATTTGCGAGAGATGCACTTATATATCCAAATTGGAAGCCATGCACTCTGCTGCCAAGACAAAGCTGGTCAAGAGGAGTAGATCAACACTTGTACCACACCACATGGAACACATAGCCCTCCAGAACACACACCAGTACTGCCTTCATATAAAAACACAAACCACATACCCACCTTCGCGGAGGCTCTCAATAAAAATCTATACAAACAGCAGAGACCTTCAAGGCAGAAACATACTCGACCACCACAACACAACACTAATCATGAGACACACAACTCTCCTAAACACTGTGCCACTCAACCAAAGCCCCAAAGGCAAAACAGCATGCCCAGTACACTAGTCATAGGTGACTTGATAGTGAGGCACACTGAAGTCCCACTCACTAGGTTGAATAAGGAGAAACAGCTGCCTGTCAGGTGTCATGATCCGCCACATAATGCATGCACTCAGGTCCCTCAACAGGTACAAATATGACTCTGTCATTGTACATTTGGGTGTGAATGAGACATACCTCCCTGGACTACATGAAAAGTGACATGGAGGAGCTCTCGGATTATGTAGCCCAGATGGGTATGACCCTAGCCCTGAGCAGCCTCCTACCATCACCTAGAATGATACCACAGTACAAGCAGAAAATGATTGATTTCAACAACTGGCTAAGTTTCTGGTGTCATTCTAAGGGAATCCAGTATCGGTCTGCCTGGGATGACGTGATTGAAAGACCTAGATGCTTTGCAGAGATGGCCTGCATCCGTCACCCATGGGCTTCTGGATACTGGCCAAGGCTCTTGCCACCCCTATAGTGCCTTTTTAGAAGGTGTTCCAAAGACAAAATTACCACCATAACAGCTACAAACAAATGAAATACGAGGTCATGCTGCTCAACTCTAGAAGCCTAAATCGCAAAATGCACTTGCTCGAAGCACTCCTTAAAATGGAGAGCATCAACATTTGTGCTGTAACAGAGACCTGGTTCAAGGCAGCAGATAGCACCCCTGTACTACCAGGCTATAACTCATTCCATACCTTCTGGCCCCAGATGTTGGACCGAAGCTCCAAAGGAGGTGCTGTTTCCATATTCATAAAGGATGCACACACCTCCAGACTGGTTGCCCAACATGACATCAGAGAAATACTTCAGGTGGAGCTAACATTGGGTAAGACAGCGATTCAGGTCATAGCCTGCTATAGGCCCCAACCATGACTCAAGACTCACACTCCACGTTCCTAAGCACCCTGGAGAATATTAGGGTCCAAACTAACACTCTCATACTGGCCGACTTCAACTACCCCTATATCAACTGGGAAAACTACTCATGTACCAATACACTTGCCCAACGTTTCCTGGAATTCATTAATTCCAATGTCCTGGACCAGCTCATTCTTACCCCCACTAGAGGTAGCAACATCCTTGACATGGTCATTACTAACATGGGTGACCGTTGCTCTGTACTAATAGTCAACTCCTCCTTGGTTAGATCCGATCACAAACGAATCACCTTGGAAATCCACATCGTGCTCACCCCCCACCCACGCTAAGGTAACCACCATGAAAAACTTCTCCAAAGCTAACTCTGGGTTCCTAAAAACAGAGGTGGCTAACTTCACGGCACCCATGCAATTGGAGAACAGCAGCATGAATGCCAAATCATACACTAATGCCCACGTACACAAATGCATGGATTTCGCCATACCCAATAGAACCAAGATGCTGGTCCCCTGCCATAAACAAACTCTACAACAGGAGGAGGAAACTGATGAGAAATAAGGTGAAGTCCAAAGACTGGAAAAAATCCCTTATCAGCCTCAACAAAAAGTTGAGATCCCTCATCAAATCCTCTAAAGCTAGCTATGAAAACAGAATTGCAGCAGATAGTAAAGACAACCACAAGGCCTTCTATAGTTATGTAAAGAATCTTCACAGCAATACCCAGATCTGCTCGGAGCTGTTGCACAATGGCACCTCCTATACCGAGCCAACAGATATTGCCAATATACTGGCCGACAGATTCAGTGCCAATTTTACCCCTCTCTCCCCCACCAAGGGACCAATCACAATACTAGTAGATTGCCAAGCACCCAGTATTACCGCTGCACAGGTTAAAACAGCACTGTCCAAGGCCAAGAATACAGCTTCTATGGGACCTGACAATATCCCTGGCTGTGTTCTACATGAACTACAGAGTGGGCACCTCACCTGTGTGCCCTTTTCAATCACAGCCTCACCTCAGGCTTTGTCCCTACCGAATGGCGCACTGCTACAGCATCCCTCTCCACAAAGGAGGAGCAACTATAGACCCTGGGAACTATCGCCCCCATTAGCCTGACAAGTCTGATATGCAAAGCTATGGAACACATCATCATATACCTAATAAACCAAGATATAGGGAACCTCCGAACGCTGGATCCCACACAGTTTGATTTTGTGAAGGGTAGATCATGCCTTGTCGACTTCTTTGAGTCAGTCACCAGAGCTGTGGGATGAAGGCAAGGTAGTTCATACAGCCTACATTGAGCTGGCCAAGGCCTTTGATACCATTCCCCACTCAGGAATCATAGAAAAACCTCACTAAGCTAGGCATCAACCCCTGTATCACTAGGTGGGCTGCAAACTGGCTCACAGCTAGAGAACCCACAGTGTGAAAGTAGCTGACTCCAAGTCAGACTGTCGACCAGTCATGAGTGGATTCCCACAAGGTTTGGTCCTGGGTCCTCTCCTGTTCGGTATTTACTTCTCTGAAGTTCAGGCCAACACAAAGGGACTGTGGCTGACAAAGTTCGCAGACGATTGCAAGTTGGGAGCCATAATTAACTCCCCAAGTGATGTCGACATCCTACAGAAAGGCCTCACTGAGACCAATGACTGGTGTCAGAACCACGGCCTTAAGCTCAATGCCAAAAAATGTGTCGTCATCCCCTTTGGGAAAAACCTGGTTCCAAGGAATTACCACATCAGTGGTAGTCCACTGAACACAGACGGCGTCATAAGAGATCTGGGAACACAGGTTGGGAGCAATCTCTTTTTTGACCACCACATTGCCACTGTGGTCAGAAAGTCCTTCTATGTGGCACATCTCATTGCTAAGGGTTTTGCATCCAGGAAGAAAGAGGTCATCCCTCTACTCTTCCCTCATTAAGCCAATCAACGAGTACAATGCCGCATTTGTCATATACCTCACTAGACACCTTCAACAACTGGAGAGTCCGCAAAAATATTTCACAAAGAGGATCTTAGACCTTAAACACTTGTCCTATATGGACAGACTCAAAAAACTCCTAACTATTCTCTGTCCCATATCGCCTACTTGGAGGTGATCTCTGCTTGACTTACAAGGCCATGTCTGACCAGCTCCATTAGAAATGCTACATCTAAAGAAATCCCAATCCCTCCGCACTACACGCTCCAGATACCTCAACCACATTACCACAATCAGCAGAACAAGCTGGAGGGACAGGTTCATAACCTAGAGACTGCCCATGCTATGGTATAGACTTCCTATACATGTCAAGCAGAGCGCTTCACTGGGCCCTCTTCAATAGAAATCTTGAAGAGTGGATGGGAAATAGAAAATTCATCACGGGGATCATTCCAGTGGCGCTACTTGACAGAGGCACTGGTAACTAAGGTCGGGTGGCACGATGCCAGGGTAATCATATGGGCTAGGCTTGTAAAGGCTCCAGAGCCATTAGCCTAGTACACACCTATGAACCTATGAAGGCAAAGGTAGGAAATGCAGAGACTATCAAAAGCTTATCAAGAATCCTATTCTCCATCTCACAAGAAGGTTGTTGAGAGACTAGGCTAATCTGAAGCCCCAAAGCAGCATCAAGGGAAACTACATTACAGTCTTCCATTAGATTCTTGAGTAGACAGTATGAAGAAAGTACAGTTGCGTACACTTACCATAAATGTAGATGTTCAAGTGTATTCACTGTTGCAGTCATCACACTTGGGTTATCTGCCTGCATGTAGCCCTCACTCGGCCCGAATACCAGAGACTTAGTATTTCTGCGTTGGTTGCTGTTGCTTCAGGACTGACATCAGGTCATCAGGGGTATAAAAACAGGCAGCCAACGCCATTACATCAATTTTTCTTGCCCCAAATGTCAGGAGCCTCCCAAATAGGGAGCTAAGTTATGGGGGGAAAACACCACCAGTAAAAAGTAAATACCAATAGCCCTGTAAGGGGTGAGTAACAGACATAGAGAGGACAGAGAGAGAGACAAGGGGGCTGGAGAGTGGGAAACCAGGACTGCAACAGTGACTACACTCGAACATCTACATTTATGGTAAGTGTACACAACTGTACTATGTTCTTTGTGTTTCACTGTTGCAGTCATCACACTAGGGTTGATTCCCAAAGCTGAAGAATAGGTGAAGGCAGTCAAGAAGAGTTTGGGCTGGCTAGTATGCCCTCTAGGACTGCTGTTGCAAAACCCGACCTGGATTTGAAAAAGATAGGCAGGTGGCAATGCTTGGTGAAGGTGTGAACAGAAAGTACAGTTTTGTACCTACCATAAATGTAGATGTTCGAGGATCCACATTGCTGCAGTCCTAACTATTGGGTAGTCCGCTGTCCAGTCGGCCCGAATACCAAAGTATATGGCTGACGTCGGTCACGGCGCATTAGACTGACGTCAGTACGTCAGGGTACTAATGCGCATGACCGACGTCATATCCTCAGTCTTTTCTTGCCCCAGATGTCAGAAGACCCTAAAAAGACAAGGCCACAACCAAAAACACCAAACATACCTGCACCAAAAGTATAGACAATATATACAAAGGTACCAGAAAATAACCTCACCAACACAACCACCCCTAAACACAGAGGGGAAGGAGGGAGGGTAAATTGGACTGCAGCAATGTGGATCCTCGAACATCTACATTTATGGTAGGTACAAAACTGTACTATGTTCTTCATTCCACATTGCTGCAGTCCTAACTATTGGGTAGAATCCCAAAGCAGAGGTAAGGGAGGCTGGCAAATCATAAGGAAGCAGGAGCTGATAACATGCCTTGCAAAATAGCTGTTGCAAAACCAGCCCTAGACTTAGAGTAGAGAGGAAGGTGGTAATGCTTAGAGAAAGTATGCACTGAACTCCAAGTAGCTGCCTCCAAAATATCCTTAGTTGCCACCCCCCTTAGAAATGCTGTTGAAGTGGCAGTAGCCCTAGTGGAATGAGGCCTAATCCCAGCTGGAATCTCTTTGCCATGATGGGAATAACAAAATGCAATGCAAAACCCAATCCATCTAGAAATAGTTTGTTTTGACACAGGCTTGCCCTGCGAACTCAAAGCAAAAGAAACAAACAACTGCTGAGACTGCCTAAAATCTTTAGTCCTGCTTAAATAATAACGCAATTGCCTGTGTACATCTAAAGTGTGCAAAATCTTTTCCCCTTTATTTTGGGGATCTGCATAAAAAGTAGGCAAATGAATAGTTTGGTTTAAAGCCACACTAGAAACCACCTTAGGCATAAAGGAAGGATTAGTACGTAATGATACCCTATCCTTATGAAAAATCAAAAAAGGCTCAACCGCCATAAGGGCCTGCAACTCAGAAACCCTTCTAGCAGAAGTAATGGCCAACAAAAAAGCAGTCTTCCATGACAAGTATTTCAGTTCAGCAGTAGCCGCAGGCTCAAAAGGTTGTAGAGTAAGTTTCTCCAACACAAAATTGAGGTCCCAAGCAGGAGTAGGAGCTCTACGTGGGGGTCTTATATTCTTTGCCCCTCTAAGAAATTGCTTGAACAAAGGATGTGAAAACAATGGTGGGTCACAGTCATAGTGAGCTGAAATTGCTGCAGCATGAATTTTAATAGAAGAGAAAGACAAACCTTTGTCCAATAACTCAGTAAGATATTGAAGAGCCACACTCAAATTAGGCTCAGAAATCTCCAAATTTTTTGCTGTAGTCCAAAACAAAAATCTCTTCCATTTTTCTGCGTACACTTTCCTTGTACTAGGTCTTCTGGCTTCCATAATCACATTTAAAACTTGCTGAGGAAGCTGAGACCTGCTGTCCTTCAAAACAGAATATGCCAGGCTGTTAGATGAAGAGAGTGAAGCTTGACATTGAGCAGACGACCGTCCCTCTGAGACAACAGGTGTGGAATCAAGGGTAAAGGCCATGGAGGCTTCCTTACCAGACTCCTCAGTAATGGGTACCAGTGCTGCCGAGGCCAATCCGGAGCTATTAAAATCATCCTTGGCTTGTCTTGTCTGACCTTTAGAAGCACCTTTGGGAGAAGAGGCAGAGGTGGAAAAGCATACACATGAAGATTTTTCCAACTGAAAGAAAGAGCATCCACTTTCCAAGCTGTGTGATGAAATCCTTGTGCAAAACTTTGGCAGCTGGTGGTTTAGTGGAGAAGCGAACAGATCTATGTCTGGAGTTCCCCATGACACTGTCAATGTTTGAAATACATGAAGATCCAGTTTCCACTCGTGGGGATCCATGATTTGTCTGCTTAACACATCTGCTAAGGAGTTCTGTGCTCCCGGCAGAAACCTTGCCTGAAGAGTTAGTTGCAAACTGAGCGCAGTCTCCCATAAAATCATTGCTTGTCTGCACAATGGGTAAGAATGAGTTCCCCCTTGTTTGTTGATGTACCACATGACAGTTGTGTTGTCTGTTAGAATCAACACCTGCCCCGGAAGAAGTAACTCCTTGAAAGCCATTAATGCAAACTGGACTGCTAACATCTCTTTCATGTTGATATGTAGATGCTGTAGTCTGGCAGGCCACTTGTCTTGTATCCACTTTCCATTTAGATGAGCTCCCAAGCAATATCTGAGGCATCTGTCGTTAGAATCTGACTTGCCTCTGGCCGGGTCACAGAGAGTCCCTTGTTTAGGTGACATTCCTGAGCCCACCACAAAAATTCCTTTTGAATGCAAGGTATTATTTGAATGACAGTGTCCAAATCCTGGCAGTGCTGTGTCCACAGATTTTTGAGATACCATTGTAGCTTCCTCATATGCAGTTTGGCATTGGGAAGCACCAGAATACAAGATGCCATGAACCCTAAGGCTTGAAGGACTGTCCTTGCAGTCAGCCCGGACTGAAGAGATAGGTGATGGAAGTAACTGGAAAGATTCTTTTGTTTGTCCAGGGTTAAAAAGGCCATCTGGGCTGCTGTATTCAGTCTCACACCCAGAAAGCACATGTTTTGAGAGGGTACTAGACTGGACTTTATTTCGTTCACAGAATACCCTAGGCATCTTAGCACTGCTATGACATATTCCAAATGCTGTAGAAGGTCTTCCTTTTCTCGAGCCAGAATCAGGCAGTCGTCCAAGTAAGGATAGATTTGAATTCCTTTTAGCCTGAAGTAAGCTATCACTGGAGCCAGAACCTTTGTGAATACTCTGGGCGCAGTAGATAAGCCAAAGGGCAATGCAGAGAACTGATAATGAGAATTTCCAGCTCGAAAACGCAGATACATCCTGCAACTTAGTCTTATTGGCACATGAAGGTAAGCTTCCTTTAGATCTAAAGTTACCATCCAGTGATCTTTGCCCAGCAGAGGTAAAAGTTGTTGTAACGTCAACATTTTGAACTTGGGAATGTCCAGATAAGTGTTGAGGATAGATAAATCCAAAATTGGTCTCCACGTGTTCCCCTTTTTTGGTACTAGGAACAGGCGAGAATAAAATCCTAGGCCCCTTTCTGGCACAGGAACTGACTGAATAGCCCCTATTTGGAGCAACAGAGAAATTTGCTTGTGAGCCTCTTTTCTTTGTAGAGGAGGAATGTCTGGCATGCCTTTGAAAGGAGGCAAGGTATGGAAATAAAACCTGTAACCGTGGTGAATGATATCCAGAACCCATCTGTCTTGGGTAATTAAATCCCAATTTTCTTTGAAAAGAGACAGCCTTCCTCCCAAAGGTGCTGCCAGGCGAGAATGTACTGGCAGCTGAAAAGGCAGGTCATTGGGTCTGCTTACGAAAGGACTGACCCCTGCCCTCACCAGAAGTCTGAGCAGGTGAACTCCCTGTCCTAGGCCTAAAAGAACCTTGAGCTCTGCCTCTACCACGCCTAGACCTACCCCTAGACTGGGAATCATAAGCAGGATAAGTCCACCCCTTAGCAGGCCAATTTCTACTAAACTTGGAGGCTGCACCTGCAAAAATCCTTAACAGTTTGCATAGACTTAGCCTTGTCCTCCATTTTCTTTAAAACTGCTTCCACAGGCGAACCAAACAACACATCAGACTGTAAAGGAGCATCCAAAATCCTTGTCTTAACATGCTCAGCTAAGTTCTGATCCCTCAACCAGGCATGCCTACGAAGAACAGAACCAGTAGCAGCCACCCTCGAGGAGGCCTGCACAGCATCAAAACCACACTGTAAGGAATGCTTACCCACCTGTTCAGAAACATGAACTAAATCCTGCAATTCTTTACACTCAATACCTTCAGCCAGAGCATCCACCTTAGACTTCAATTGTGAAAGGAGATAATTCTGATATTTTAACATATGAAACTGACAATTCAACGCCTCATGGCTAAAGTGGAAGAAGTATACACTTTCTTTCCCCATCTATCCAAAGCCCTTGCCTCTTTATCAGGAGGAACAGGATTTTTAACCACAGAAGCCTTCACACCTTTAGGCCCCTGAGAGACAGTTTCTGGGTCTGCCCTAGGACTCTTAAAAAGATACTTATGGGCTTCAGGCACCCTATAGTACCTATCCGGTTTAACTGGGGCCGGAGGCAAAGAGTCAGGATTCAGGGAAGCCTCTGCAAAACATCTTCTACCACATTCAAAACAGGAGCTATAGCTAAAGGCCTATGCTGGGGTAAAAACAAGAATTCTCTAAGCCTCTTCCTGGAATCAGAGAAATCTTGACCTTCCCATTTAAAATGCTCCCTCATGGAATGCAGAGTCTCTGAAAATGAAAAATCCTCAGGAGGCGAAGCTGAAGGAGTAGAATCATCCACATCAGAATCAGAATAAGGAGGATACTCCTGCAAATCTTCAGCCGAAGACTCAGAAGCCTCCGAACATTGCTCAAAACACTCAAACTCAGGTTCCACCCTAGGCCTCTTATCAGGAGGGGGCCTAGAACCTCTAATCATTGTAATCAAATCCTCTGCCATTTTTAGCATATGCTTCTTAGGCAAGGACCCTGAAACACTCGGAGAAACCCCCACTGAAGCTAAAGCAGGCCTGCCTCTTAAAGAAGCCTTAGAAACAGAAGGCGAGGCCCGAACCACCTTAGGAAGAGAGGGAAGAACAGCCACCTGAGAAGCCCCTTCAGGCTGGCCTACTTCCTGAGATACATCCTGTAACAATAAAGTTTCTCCCTGAGACTCCAAAGAAACTCCAGGCAGAACCTCCGGCTCCACTGAGCCTTCTAAAGAACCGACGTCCGGGACTGTCG
Source organism: Protopterus annectens (assembly GCF_019279795.1). Classification (NCBI taxonomy): domain Eukaryota; kingdom Metazoa; phylum Chordata; order Ceratodontiformes; family Protopteridae; genus Protopterus; species Protopterus annectens. The sequence goes on along the minus strand of NC_056725.1, from coordinate 1,325,690,677 downwards.
GTTCTTCCACTCTAGGCTTCCCTGCTTTGTCCTTGCGCTTTTGGCTGAAGCGGCGCCGGAGCATCCGACGGCATTTTATAATTACAACGCTTCCCAAACACTAACCTGGCACAGTCTAACCTTCTCTTAATAGTGCGTTTGTTAAACCTAGCACAAGAGCGGCATCCAACAACGTCGTGCTCAGGCCCTAAACAAGGTATACACAAAGTATGGTAATCCCTATGAGGTATCTGTTTCCCACAAGAAATACAGTTATTCACTTTTTCTGACATCCGTTAAATACTGAGGCAAGAAAAACCAAAATATTCCCCAACGGGGTACTTAGCCAACTTTGATTCGGTCTGAAACTCTGACTTCAGAAACTTTCAGAACGCCAACCTGCACTCGCAAAAACAGCTTCTGCATCGGACCATGCGGCAAAAAAGACTGAGGATATGACGTCGGTCATGCGCATTAGTACCCTGACGTACTGACGTCAGTCTAATGCGCCGTGACCGACGTCAGCCATATACTTTGGTATTCGGGCCGACTGGACAGCGGACTACCCAATAGTTAGGACTGCAGCAATGTGGAATGAAGAACATCTCCAGGTAGCAGCTTCCAAAATGTCCTTGGTAGGGACTCCCCTGAGGAATGTTGTAGAGGTAGAAGTTGCCCTAGTGGAATGCGTTCTGACCCCCAGAGGGATTGGTTTCCCATGGTGTTTGTAGCAGAAATGTATACAGTGTGCTATCCAGTTGGAAATTGTTTGTTTTGAAATGGCCTTGCCCTCTCCCCTGGTGCAAAACTGACTAGTAACTGGTCAGATTTCCTGAAGGGCTTAGTCCTATCAAGGTAGAATCTGAGCTGTCTGTGCACATCTAAGGAGTGCAGGATCCTTTCCCCTTTATTTTGGGGGTTAGGGAAAAAGGTTGGCAAATGGATATACTGGTTGAGAGCCACACTGGACACCACTTTAGACATAAAGGAAGGGTTACTTCTGAGGGAGACCCTGTCAGCATGAAAAATAATGGGTTCCACAGCCATAGGTGCTTGTAGCTCAGACACTCTTCTAGCTGAAGTGATGGCCAGAAGCAAGGCTGTTTTCTAAGAGAGGAACTTTAACTCTGCTGACGCTGCTGGCTCAAAGGGGGGCGGTAGCGTGAGCTTTTCCAGTACAAAGTTAAGGTCCTAAGCAGGGGTGGTGGCCTTAATTTGTTTGCCACACCCAGAAACTGTTTGATGAGAGGATGAGAGAAGAGAGGCGACTCAGTGTTGTATTGAGCTGAGATGGCAGAGACCTGGATCTTAATGGAAGAGAAGGATAGGCCTCTGTGGAGTACATCTGCTAGGTAATTCAGGATGAGAGGTAAGGAGGGCAGTGTTGTGTCCCCTCCTTTAGATTGAATCCAGGAACAATACCTTTTCCACTTATCAGCATAGGATTTCCTTGTATTGGGCCTTCTGGCTTCTGGAATGACATCCAGCACCTGCTTGCTTAGGCTGGTCACTGGGGGAGAATTGAAGGAATAAGCCAGGCTGCAAGATTCAGGATGCAAGATCTTTCTCCCCTGCTGAGTGAGGAGGGTTGGGATCTGAGGTAGGTGCCAGGGTGGCACAGGTGACAGGCTGCGCAGTAGTGGGCACCAGTGCTGGCGTGGCCAGTCCGAGGCAATCAGGATTGCCCTTGGTCTGTCCTGTCTTATCTTGAGTAATGTTCTTATGAGAAGAGGCAGAGCGGGAAATGCATAGATTGACAGGTTTACCCACTGGAAGGATAGGGCATCCACTTTCCAGGCTCTGCTGTCAGGTGTCCTTGTGCAGAATTTGCTGAGCTGGTGATTGTAAGGGGAGGCAAAAAGGTCCACCTCTGGGGTCCCCCACTTCTGGGTTAGAAGGCTGAAAGTGCTGGGGGTCTAACTGCCACTCATGTGGGTCTAGGAGATTTGTGCTTAAGTCATCTGCCAGAGAGTTTTGTTTGCCTGGCAGGAATTGAGCTTACAGATGAATATGCATATCCCAGGCCATGTTCCACAGGGCCATGGCTAACCTGCAGAGTTGGTAAGAGTGGGTTCCCCCATTTGTTGATGTACCACATAACTGTGGTGTTGTCTGTTTTTATTAGCAGGGGTCCTGGTGAGAGTAGGGCTCTGAAAGCTGTCAAAGCATGCGGAACAGCTAGTATCTCTTTTTGGTTGATGTGCAGATGAATTTGACTTGGGCCCCAGTGGCCCTGAATGCACCTGTTGTCCAGATGTGGCCCCCAGGCATAGTCTGATGCATCTGTGGTCAGGGTCTGGGCAGCGAGGGGGGTGAGTAAAGGGAGGTCCCTTGTTGTGGTTGCATGCTGCTAACCACCAAAGAAACTCTGTCCTTAGACAAGGTATGATAGGTATGACAGTTTCCATGTCCTGGGAATGTTGGCACCAAGGACTTTTTAAGTACCACTGAAGTTTACTCATATGCAGTCTGGCATATGGAATTAGTAGGATGCAAGAGACCATGAACCCTAGGGCCTGCAGGATTTTCCTTGCGTATAGCTGGGTTCCGGTGGCCATTTGAGTGAAGTAGCCTGATAGACAGGCTTGTTTTTCTGGAGTAAGGAATGCCATCTGGGATGCTGTGTCCAAGCTTGCTCCCAGGAATACAATCTTTTGACTGGGGACTAGTTTTGATTTCTTTTCGTTGGTAGTGTAACCCAGGGAGGTTAGAAGGTTCTTTACAAATGTCAGGTGCTGCAACAGCTTTTACTGACTGTCTGTCTGAATCAGGCAATCGTCCAAGTAAAGGTAAATTTGAATCTTTATCTGTCTGCAATAGGCAATGGCTGGAGCCAGGCATTTTGTGGAGAAGTGGATAAGCCAAAGGGAAGTGCAGAGAACTGATAATGCATAGATCCTGCCCTGAAACATAGTTATTTCCTGCAAGAGTCACTGATAGGGATATGCAGATAGGCTTCTTTTAGGTCTAGGGTTGCTAATCAGGCATCTTTGGACAGCTTAGGAAGAAGCTGCTGAAGGGTAAGCATTTTGAATTTTAGTACCACCAGGAAGGTGTTTAGAATGGAAAGATCTAGGATTGGGTGCCAAGTGCCCTCTTTTCTGGTTACCAGGAAAAGTCTGGAATAAAACCCTTGACCTATCTGTTCTGTAGGAACAGGCTGGATTGCCCCTATGGAGAGCAGGGATTGAACTTGGTTTTGTGCCTCTGCCCACTGGTTTGGAAGAAGGTCTGGGAACCATTTTTGGGATGGCAGTGAGTGGAAGTAAAATTTGTACCCCTGGGATACAATGTTGAGGACCCATCTGTCTTTGGTGATGGAGGTCCAGTTTTTAGGATGATGGGCAAGTTTTCCTCCTAGGGGCATGAGCAATTGGGCAGAGGTGAGGAGTGAAGCCGACAAGTCATTGGTGAATTCTTTCTGTAATGGGGTGGCTTAGCACTCCCTGTTTTAGTGGAGGTACTGCATTGCTTAGATCTTTGCATACCCTGAGACTGTAATCTGGGGGGGGGGTCTGTTTGCCCTGGGTTTAGTTTGAGATGGCCCTGAGGGGGCTGGAAAGGACCAATGTTTCGAGGGGCAATGCCTACTGAATCTTGGAGGCTGCACTTGCAAAAAATCTTTGACTGTCTGCATAGACTTAGCTTTTTCTTCCATCTTTTTTAAAACCTCTTCTGCTGTGGTACCAATCAAATTGTCCTTATTCAAAGGAGCGTCTAGTAATTTTGTTTTGACATGGTCTGGCAAGGTCTGCTCCTTAAGCCAAGCATGACTTCTCAGTAAAGAACCAGTGACTGCTGCCCTGCAAGATGCTTCTAGGGCGTCAAAGCCACATTGCAAGGTATGCCTGCTGATTTGGCTTGCAGATTGCATAAGCTCCTGTAATTCTTTATTTTCTGCACAGACTGTAAAGGTAGATACTTTTTGCTTAATAAGTTCCATAATATGTTGCTGATATTTCAGCATGTGAAACTGGCAATTCAATGCCCTAATGGCGAGAGCTGCAGAGGTGTATACTTTTTTACTCCATCTGTCTAAAGCTCGGGAATCCTTGTCCGAAGGGGTGGGATTCTAAGCTGTAGTTGCTTTTATACCTTTAGGCCCCTGGGAAATGACCTCTGGGTCAGCAGCAGGATTTTTTTGAAAAGAAATTTGTGAGAGTCAGGGACTCTGTAGTACCTGTCTAGTTTTCTTGGAGCAGGGGGTAAAGTATCAGCAGTTAGACTGGATTCCATAAAGACATCACCCACAACAGGAGGGATAGCCAAAAGGTCTATGCTGTGGCAAATCTAAAAATTCTCTGAGTCTCTTTTCGGACTGAGGATAACTCTGGCATTCCTAGTGGAAATGCTCTCTTAAAGTATGTAGGGTTTCCCCAAAAGAAAAACCCTCTGGAGGGGAAGCAGAGGGAATGGAGTCTTCTGCATCTGAATCCTCATAAGCAGATAAAGGCATGTCTTCATATTCAGAAACCTCAGAGTTGTCGGACTCTTGGTCTGTTAAAGCTGCTGGGGACAGGTCTCTCTTTCTTTTAGCAGGGGAAGGCTGGCTTCCTCTAATCAGCATAATCAGGTCTTCTGCCATTTTAAGCAAGGAAGCAGATGCATGAGTTTGGGTCGTCAGTTTTTTAGGCGTAGCTTGTACTCTTAGCCTTAGAAACTCAGTAGTTTTAGACAGAACTGAAGAAGTGAAAGAAGTAGCCAATTTGTGGCGAATATCAGTAATGTGAAGAACTTCCTCGGAAGCCGGTACCTGCACGGCGGCTCTGGACCCATCCAAGGTAGAGACTTCTGCAGGTTCTGTAGTCAAAGAAGAGTATCGTGGCATACCAGACTCTGAACGGGTCTCGGTAGTGGCCTGTGAATCCATCGAAGCAGGCATCAGGGGCTGCAGAAGCGCCTCACTGAGTACCGGCACACTGGTGACTAGCTTAACGGAAGGATTGTCGGCAGTTTTGGACCTGTGCGGTCTCTCTCTGTCTTTATCCTTATGTTTTTTCAGAAGATCGGTAGTTGGATGGCTTACTAAAGCCATTTCAGAATAAGGAGATTGAGAGCGAAAGTATTTAGCTACAATAAGGGCCCGACGACGAATAGTTTGGGCATTGAACAAAGCACAAAACCGACAGCGAGGTATGTCGTGGTCCGGGCCTACACAGGTGACGCAGTAAGAATGGAAATCTCGGTGCGGTATTTGCTTTCCACAGGCGAGACAATTAACTTTTTCTGGCATCGGTTAGAGCAAGAAAAAAGGATCCCCAACGGGGTACTTAGCTTTAGAAGACTTCAGGAGGATTCAATTCAGAAACAAAAATTCAGGTAGCGGCCGAATGGTACTCATGCAAACTGCTTCTGCTTCGGGCTCCTTGGCAAGAAAGACTGATGTAATGGCATTGGCTGCCTGTTTTTATACTCCTGATGACTTGACGTCAGTCCTGAAGCGACAGCAACTGACGCAGAAATACTAAGTCTCTTGTATTCGGGCTGACTGAGGGATACCTGCAGGCAGATAACTCAAGTGTGAAGACTGCAAAAGGGAAACACGAAGAACATCACTGGAATTGACAAAACCTGTCTGATTTCTTGGGAGTGACAACAAAAACATTGGAATTCCTGCTGCAAGTGTGCTGCTATGAAGGCATCTTCAAAAACCTCAAACACTGGGAGCACAGCTGCAGACAAAGACTTGTCTAGGCCTGTGAGGTTGAGGTACTTCTTTTTTGTTTTGGGTATGTCCCTGGTCTCCCACTTAAAATGTTCTCTCAAGAAACAGAAGATGTTCTAAACGACATCCTCAGGAAGGGAAGGTAATGAAATTACTTCTGTCTTACTCATAACAGACACGGTAGATATCCTAGACATGCATACTACTTCCTGCTTGTCTTTCTGAGGAAGAATATGGCTCTCTAAACAGGATGAGTCCCCTCTTTTTTTTTTTGTTTATGGGCAGAGTGCCTGATGGGGAAGGCTGAGTGAAAACCTGTTGCAAACTCTGCCACACAACAAAAAACATTTGTCCTGTATGGTGAAGCCCAGCTGAGACAGCAGAACTCCAGTCACAGCATTTATTTGGATTGTAGACACTGTGACTGGGAATGTGGTGCTCATACAACTGTGTTTTCTGTTAAAAGAAACACTATGCAACCACCATTTCATTAGTATGATGCTTCCTATGCGACAGCAATCCATTAGTCTTTCAGTGGGATGGAATTTATGTACCAAGTCCACTTCAAATATGCTATCCATCTTGTGTATGTGGAAAATATTATCATTCCAAGTTCCTTGAAATAATCAAATAGGTTCATAGGTTAGTACTAGGCTATCGACCCTAGGGCCTATACAAGCCTAGCCATAACAATTCCCTGGCTATTTCTTCCCACAATATTTACTTCCCTGGACCCCTGTCTAGCAGCACGACTGACGTGATCCCTGGGGTGAATTTCCTATCTCCCATCCAATTGTCAAAATTCCTCTTGAAGAGGGCCAAAGAGGCACTCTGCTTGACATGTATTGGCAGTCTATTCCAGAGTCTGGGGAGTGTCTGGGTCAGGAACCTATCCCTCCAGCATGTTTTGTTCATTGTGATGACAAGGTTTAGATCCCTGGAGCATGTGGCACTGAGGGATTGGGATTTCTTTAAGTGTAGCATGTCCAGCAGCTCTGGGTTTGACATGGCCTTGTATGTTAAGCAGAGATCGCCTCTGAGTAAACAATATGCGACAGAGTATAGCTGGAGTTTTTTTTAGATGGTGGCTCTGGCACCAAGCATCTGTTTCTGTAAGGCCCTTTTGTAGAATATCCACATCACTGACAGAGAGAAGTGCAAATGTCAATTTACTTATTTGCTTTTGTTTACCTACTTTTGTTTACTGGTAGGGCAACTAGGCAGTGCCTCTTTTTCAGAAGACAATATGGGAAAAAAGACAAGGCAGAGATACAACTGTAGTAGAGAAATAAAACCGAGAATTTTTACATAACTGTAGTAAAATATTTGAAGAAATATTTTTCAGTGTGTACAACCATTATCCTTGCAGCTTAAACTGCTTTACAGGTAAATAATGTAACAGCTGTAGCTAGGGGGTGATGTATATTCAAATTAAAGCAAAACTGACATCAATGATGCATAAGATAAGCTCATGTCAATAGCTCTACATCAGCCTGATCTATTTTATTAGTGCATTAATCTACAGTACATAAACAGAAGTTATGTACTTAATGCAATACTGGATCCTTTCATCAGAATCGGTCCAATATGACTGATGGTTACCAAGCCACTTGTCAGTCCAATGCAGCCTTGGTAGTGCTCAAAGTCTTGAGCTCCTTTAAGATCTTTTCCCTCACATAGTCCCCTGGGCACTAATTCTCCTTAGATCAAGTTTGCTGACTAACCATGGAAGGTCATGACAATGAGGAATAGGGAGAGATGGGCAGAACAACTTTTGGATAACCTGCCATGCATCAGATCAGACTGATGGGTCAGAATCCAAAGCCAGCTATAACCCTGGGTTGCATCATGACAGGATACCTTTCAGGACTGTTGCCCCAAAGGAGGCCCTAGACCTGGACATGTCCAACTTACAGTGTTTGATAAAGGTGTGCAATGTAGACCAAGTTACTGCAGCACAAACTTCATCCACAGAGGAATTACTGAAAAAACTGCAAGAAAGTGACTGGTCTTGCATAATAAGCTTTTGTTTTGTTTTGTGAAAATGTGCAAATAAATAGCAATCAGACAGTCATATGGAAAGGGTTAATTTACAAACATTTTCCTAATTGGTTAGGAGTAAGGATGACGAACTGCTTATAAATGGTTTAGTTCTGTGAAGATAAAATCTATGCTGTCTACAAACAACATATGGAAGGAATGTATTGTTGTGTAAGAACTTACAATAACCTTAGACGTACTTCTCTTCTATATGCTGCTGCATCCACATCATCAGGGGGTTTTACTCTGGTGAACTCTTGAACATCAGGCCATTATACAAAAGTTAAATGCTACCACTAGGGTGCGCGGCATGTCCTGCTCCTCCTCCTCTGACACCGGTTGTAAATGGACATCAGGTATAAAGCGGACATCAGCGCACATCCACCTCAGAACTGAATGCCGCCGGAGTCGACGACTTGGGAGTGGGTACTCCAGGAGTCAGGAATCAGGCAAGTGTGAGGGGGAAGTTGGGTAGTAAACTATACAGGAGCATACAGAAGAGAAGGACATCTAAGATTATGGTAAGTTCTTACACAATGATACTACGTCCTTCTATTCATATGCTGCTGTATTTATGACATCAGGGAGAGTGCAAAAGCTCCTGCACTATGGAAGGGGAGGCGAACCAGAAGCATTTTCCACAAACACATGGAGGATGGCTCTGGCAAATCCTGGCTCTAGAGACCATGTCCAGCTTTGTAATGCCTAGTGAAAGTGTGAACACAGGACTATGTAGCTGCTTCAAGGATAGCAGACTTGTCCAATCCTTTAAGGAATGCCCCAGAGGAGGACACTGCCTTGGTAGAGTGGGCCCTAACTGGGGTTGGGAGAGACTTACCATGAATAGTGTAACAGAATAAAATAATATCCAGGAGGATATGGTTTGCTTGGAAACAGGTTGACCCAGGGCTCTTGGGTGGTAAGAGATGAAGACCCTGTCTGATTTGCGTAGGGATTTGGTTTTGGCCAAGTAATACTGGAGCTGTCTGTGAACGTCTAGGGAATAAAGTATCCTCTCTGCCTTGTTCTGTGAAGAGGGAAAAAGGCTGGCAGATTAATAGTTTGATTTAAAGATAGCTCATTGACCACTCTGGGCATGAAAGAGGGGTTAGTGGCAAGCATACCTTGTCCTTGTGGAAAACGGTGAACGGGGGATGCGCCATAAGGGCCTGGAGCTCCAAGACTCTTCTGGCTGATGCGATAGCCAACAGGAGTATAGTCCACCAGATGCAGTGTTGGAGGGAGCAGTCTTTGGCTGGTTTGAAGGGTGGAAGAGTCAATTTCTCTAGGACAAATTTAAGATCCCAAGGGAGGGAACAGGCTTCTTTGGGGGTCTGAGATGAAGTGCTCCTATCAGAAAGAGTTTGACTTCTAACCTGGATGCTAGAGGAGGTACTAAGAGCAGACACATGCAGAGATAGCAGACAAATGTATTTTAATGGAGGAATAAGATAATCCAGACTTCATAAGGTCACACAGATAAGACAAGACCACTGGAGGCTCTGCTCCCAGTGGTTGCAGTTTACTTTTTAGACACCACAATGAAAATCTCTTCCATTTTGACAGGTAGGATTTTCTAGCAGTTGTTTACCTGGCCTCCTGCAGTACCTGGATCACGTCCTCGGAGTATAGGTGTCTGAAGGTAATCAGCGCCCTATCACCCACAGTGTGACATTCAGTGTAGAGAGCTGGGGCTGTAGGAGTGCTCCCTTGTCCTGTGTGAGTAGGTCCATTTTCTGGGGTAACTTGTGGTGACTGCCCTTGGCTAGGTGAACCGGAAGAGGGAACCAGTGCTGCCTTGGCCAATAGGGAGTCACCAGCAAGATTTCTGGATGTACCTTCTGAATTTTCAGCAGGGCTCTTTGTATGAGAGGGAAGGGGGGAATGCAGAGGTGTACACCCCCTTCCAGGAAATTGAGAGGGCATCCACCGTCCGAGTACCTGGGGAAATACCCTGGAACAGAAGGTCAGGAGCTGTCTATTCATGGGGGAGGCGAAGGGATCCACATCTGGGATACCACATCGATGGACCTGGTCAAGAAGCACATCCCTCTTCAGCATCCATTCATGAGACAGGGTCATGGTCCTGCTCAATGAATCTGCCATCACATTTTCTGCAAATGGGATATAAACTGCTTGGAGATGGATCTGTTCCTCCAGAGCAATTTCCCAAGTCTGCAGTGCTTGTCTGCACAAGCGGTAGGACTTTGTCCCCCCCTGCTTGATGATGTACCACAGCACAGTGTTATTGTTTGTGTACCACCTCAGAGTGCCTGGTCGAAAGTGATCCTTGAAAATTTCCAAGGCCAATATCAGGGCTCTCATTTCCTTGATATTGATGCGCTCCTTCTGTTGAGTGTGGGTCCATGTGTTCCTCACTCTCCAGTTTCCCAGGGTTGCACCCCAGCCTGTGTCTGAGGCATTCGTGAAGAGATCCTTGTTGGGAGGTATAGGCTTGTAGGGGCAGGCCAGGATTTTTCTGAATCTGGGAGATCTACCACTTGAGTTCCCTGGTCAGGCATGGCATCATGGGAATCATGAATTCCAGGGGATGCAAGTGTTGTTTCCAGACTGAACTTAAATACCACTGGAACTTCCTCATGTGCAGCCTTGCTAGGGGGACCATGGGGAAAGTTAGGCCATAAGCCCTAGGATTCTGAGGAATTCCCTGGCTGAGATAGCTTTGAGGGGGAGAATTCCCTCGAAATAAGATCTGAGCATCACAATCTTGTCTGCTGGTAGGCAAGCCATCATTTCCCTTGTCAGAATTCGACACCCTAGGAACACCTGATCTTGGGAAGGTATCAGGGAGGAGTTTTTTGAGGTTTATGGTAAATCCTAGTCCTGAAAGGAGGGAGATGGTGTAGCGCAGGTGTTGTAGGTCTGTGGGACTTGAGAGAACCTGGATCAGGATGTCATCTAAGTAATGGAAGAGCTGTATTCCCTTTGTTCTGGCAAATGCCATGACTGGGGCCAAACATTTTGTAAATACCCTTGGTGTTGTAGAAAGACCAAAGGGTAAAGTGCAGAACTGAAAGTGCGCAGAACCCACTGAGAAGTGGCAGTACCTCCTGAAAAGTGAGTGAATGGGGATGTATAAGTAGGCGTCTTTTATGCCTAATGACATTAGGAAAGCCTAAGGAAGGATCAGGGGTAGAAGAGTAGGGAGAAAAAGCATCCTGAAGGATGGGACTCTGAGGAAAGTGTTGAGGTGGGACACATCCAGGATAGGCCTCCAGGGGCCTTCCTTTCTAGGGACTAAGAAAAGCCTTGAATAAAATTCTGTTCCTCTTGCCAAGGTGGTTACCTCCTGAATGGTTCTTTGAGCAAGAAGTTCTTGCAGCATGGGTGGGAAGAGAGGTATTTGGTCTTGGGGTGGGTGAGGGATGCCTTTGGGGGTGGGTCTGACCTCCCAGGTCATGAAGTATCCCTGTTTTATGATAGAGAGGACCCAGGAGTCCTGGGTAACCTGCTTCCAAGGAGGAAGGGAGAGGTGCATGGACAAAGGGGTGTCTGGGTCTGGCGCCTGGTAGTCACAGACTCTTTAGAGGGAGGGCTGGTAGAGGCAGGCCTGAGTGGGGCCTGTTTCCTGTGTTCCTTTCTGGGTTTTGTTTGAGGTCTCTTACCTGAAGCTCTCACAAATGTAGGTTTTGCTGGGTAATTCCTCTGAAAACGAAGTACCGGAGAGACAAAGATATGTCTCAGTTCCTTCGTGCTTTGAAAAGATCAGCACCTGCTGAGCCAAACAGGTGAGTGTTGTCAAGAGACGTATCCAGAGTTTGGATTTGATGTCATCAGGGAGAAGTTGCAGTCTCAGCATGAGCACCGCCTGATGACAGAACCTCAGGCAGCAGCTCTAGCAGAGACTTCTACACCATCGTAGCTGCACTTAATAGAATGTTTTGTGACCTTGGTGCAAGAACTCAGGAGAGAAGAGATCTTGGTTTTAGCAAGGGAATCAGGTAGTTCTCCCAATTATTTAGTTATATCTGCCAGAGCATATTTAGCCATATGTGTCTGATACTTGATGGCTCTTACTGCCAGTGGCAGAAGTGTAAACCTTCTTTCCCATGTGTTCCATCATCCTGCTCTCTATCAGAGGGCAGAAGAGAAGCGGAGGGGAACAATTTGGAAGTTTTGTCCATGGTCACAGAAATAAAGTACAGTTTTGTACCTACCATAAATGTAGATGTCCGAACAGGATTGCATCTGCAGTCCTTACAAATGGGTTGTCCTGTCGTCAGGCAGCCCTTCGGTCGGCCGGATTCCAAAGTCTGGGTCTGGCCTCGGCTGGTGTCGCACTTCACCCGACGTCATAGCTGCAGTTCTTCGGGTATAAAGGCATCAGCCGACGCCATTTTCCTCAGTGTTTCTTGCCCCAGATGCCAGTTGCCCTCTTGGATAGCTAAATTTTGGATAAATGCCAATGTTTCCAAATAGTAGAAGGCAAACACAAAAATAATCATGTATGTACATATATACAAACAAATACACCATAAGAGATCCCCCCCCCCAGCTAGCTATTAGGTGGGCAAATACCCTAGGAATACCACAGAGGGGAAGGAGGGTGGGTAATCCTGACTGCAGATGCAATCCTGTTCGGACATCTACATTTATGGTAGGTACAAAACTGTACTATGTCCTTCAAGGATGCATCTGCAGTCCTTACAAATGGGTAGAATACCATAGCCAAACTAGGGGAGGAGGAAGAAGAAATTATGGTGTAGTTAGGATCCCTTGCAAAACAGCAGTGGCAAACCCTGCTCGGGATCTAGAGTATAAAGGTAAGTTATAATGCTTGGCAAATGTATGCACGGAGGTCCAAGTAGCAGCCTCTATAATGTCCTTGGTAGCCACTCCTCATAAGAAAGCTGTGGTAGTGGCTGTAGCCCTTGTAGAATGAGGCCTTATGTTCTGTGGAATTTGCTTTCCATGGTAGGAGTAACAGAATCTAATGCAATTTCCTATCCACTTGGAGATTGTCTGTTTGGAAATTGCTTTTCCTTCCCTTCCTGTTGCATATGCTACCAGAAGCTGGTCAGTTTTTCTATTGCCCTTGGTTCTGTCCAGGTAGTAGTGTAACTGTCTATGTACATCCAAAGTATGCAGCAGTCTTTCCCCCCTGTTCTGTGGATTGGGGAAGAAGGTAGGTAGGTGGATTGCCTGGTTTAAAGACACTCTGGATACCACCTTAGGCATAAATGTAGGATTAGTTCTCATGGACACTCTATCTTGATGGAAGATTAGGAAGGGTTGTACTGCCATTAAAGCCTGTAGCTCAGAAACCCTTCTTGCTGAGGTAACTGCCAGCAGGAAAGCAGTTTTCCAGGATAGGTGTTGAAGATCTGCTGTTGCTGCTGGTTGAAATGGGGAGTGTCAATTTTTCTAGCACAAAGTTCAAGTCCCATGCTGGTAATGGTGGTTTCCTAGGAGGTTTTACATTCTTAATTCCTCTCAGAAACTGCCTGAGTAGAGGATGTGAAAAGACAGGGGGATCGAAGCTGTATTCTGCAGAAATAGCTGATGCATGTATCTTGATGGAGGAATAGGACAGGCCTGTATGGAAAAGCTCTGCCAAATACTCCAGGATGTTGGCAATGTCTACCTTTGACACATCTTTGCCCCTCTCGGTACTCCAAATGAGAAACCTTTTCCATTTTCCTGCATAGTTCCTTCTTGTTGAGGGTCTGCGGGCCTCAAGGATAATGTCTTTAACCCTTTGGGATAAATCTGGGTTAGTTGCTCTTATGTAATGTTCCAGGCAGTCAGTTGGAGAGTTTTCAGGTTTGGATGCAGGATGTTGTAGTCGCTCTGAGTTAACATCAAAGGAATCAGGGGTAGTGTCCACATTTTCCCCCGAGACATGCTCCTCAGTAATGGGTACCAATGTTGTCTTGGCCAATCTGGAGCTATCAGAATGATCCTTGGATTCCTCTTTGATTTTCAATAGCACCTTGTGCATCAAAGGAAGAGGTGGGAATGCATATGCTGTCAGGCCTTTCCAACTGAAGGATAGAGAGTCCACCTTCCAAGCAAGTGGGTGGTACGTCCTTGTGCAGAATTTCTTGAGCTGGTGATTGAGTGGGGATGCGAATAGGTCTATTTGTGGCAGTCCCCATTTCTTTGTGATGACCTTCAATATGTCCGGGTGTAGCATCCATTCGTGAGCATCCGAGGTAGTTCTGCTTAATATGTCTGCTAGGATGTTTTCTTTTCCCGGTACAAAAATTGCTTGTAACTGAATGTTGTAACTCAGAGCCATATTCCATAGGTCCAGTGCCATCCGGCATAGAGGGTATGAATGAGTGCCTCCCTGTTTGTTGATGTACCACATGACTGTGGTGTTGTCTGTCCTTATCATCAACTGGCCTTCTTGGAGGAATGGTCTGAAATTCCGGATTGCTAGTTTTACTGCCAGCATTTCTTTTTGATTTATGTGCAGGTGCAGCTGATCTGAAGTCCATAAGCCTTGTATGCACTTGTCCAGCATGTGGGCCCCCCAACCGAGGTCTGAGGCGTCCGTTGTGATGGTTTGGCTTGGTTGAATGCTGTGGAAAGGCAAACCTGGGTTTGACTGGCATGCCTGAGCCCACCATAGGAACTCTTGTTTCAGGCATGGAATTAGTGGTATTTCGGTTTCTAAGCTGTGCCTGTGTTGAGACCATAAATTCTTTAGGTACCACTGTAGCTTTCTCATATGCAGTCTGGCATGGGGACCAGGATTATGCAGGATGCCATGAAGCCCAAGGCCTGCAGTACTTTCCTTGCTGTTAGTTTGTTCTGCTTTGTTAATGCCAAGAAGTAGAGAGGAAGTTGTTCTTGTTTTCTGCAGTTAGGAATGCCATCTGTTTTACTGTGTCCAATTCTGCACCTAAGAAGGTTATTCTTTGGGATGGTATCAGTCTTGACTTTTTATATTGACTGTGTATCCCAGGGCTTGTAGTAAGCAAATGACTCTTTGTAAGTCTTCTGTTAGCTTGTTTTGTTGTCCGCTTGTATCAGGCAGTCGTCCAGGTATTGATATATTTGGATTCCCTGAAGCCTGCAGTGAGCGATTACTGATGCCAGGCATTTCGTGAACACTCTGGGCAGTAGATAAGCCAAAGGGCAATGCTGAGAATTGATAATGCTCTGATCCTGCAAGAAATCTGAGGTATCTTCTGCAATTTGGTCGTATGGGGACGTGCAGGTATGCCTCCTTGAGATCTAGAGTTACCAGCCAATACTCCTTGCCCAGCATGGGAAGAAGTTGCTGTAGGGTCAGCATTTTGAATTTTGGAACAATGATGAATGTGTTTAAAGCGGACAGGTCGAGAATAGGCCTCCAATTTTTCTCTTTTCTTGGTACCAGGAATAGTCTGGAGTAAAATCCCTTGCCTTGTTCCATAGATGGTACCCTTTCCACAGCTCTCATCTTTGCTAATTGAGCTATTTGTTTTAGAGCTTCTGTCTTTTGATTTGGTGGTAGGTTTGGCATTCCTCTTTTTCCTGGTAAAGTGTGGAAATGAAACCTGTAGCCTTGGTCTATAGTTTGCAAAATCCACTTGTCTCTTGTGATATAGTGCCAGTTTTTTGAAAATAAGGCTAACTTTCCGCTTAAGGGTGCTGCTATTTGTTCCCTGGTAGGCGGTGCCAGAGCCATGTCACTGTGATTGTCCTGTTGCAGTGGTAGTAGTTGTGTCTGTGCCTCGTTGGTTGTTACCTTGCCACTGGCGTCCCCTGTAGCCACCTCCTCTGGATTGATTTCTGCCTCTTGAACGCCTATTCCTGCCTCTCTGACTTTTAGAGGAGTCTGGAAAGGACCAATTTTTGGAAGGCCAGTTCCTGCTAAACCTTGGAGGCTGAACCTGTAAGAAATCTTTCACTGTTTGTACAGATTTTGCCTTCTCTTCCATTTTCTTCAGTACCTGTTGAGCAGGAGAACCAAATAAACTGACCTTATCCATAGGAGCATCTAATAGTTTTGCTTTAACATGATCCGGCAAGACCTGTTCTTTCAACCATGCATGCCTTCTTATAACTGTGCCAGTCATGGCTGATCTAAAGGAAGCCTCCAGTGCATCATAGCCACATTTTAAGGAATGGTTACTAACCTGCTGAATGTTATGCACCATTTCTAGAACATATTTCTTATCTAAAGAATCATCAGAGGACAGTTTTTAGTTAACTGATCAAGCATAAACTCCTGGTATTGGATCATATGAAACTGACAGTTCAATGCCCTAGCTGAGAGAGTAGCAGAGGTGTATACTTTTTTACCCCATCTCTCTAAGGACCTGGATTCCCTTTCAGAAGGGAGAGGGTTTTAACTGAGGTCGGCTACTGCCTTAGGCCCCTGGGAGATAGTCTCGGGATCTGCAAAAGGAGCCTTGTATAAATGGTGATGAGTGTCCGGGACCCTGTAGAACCTATCGGGCTTAGCAGGGGCTGGAGGTAAAGTATCAGGAGCAGTGCAAGCATCATTAAATGCATCATCCACAACAGGAAGAACTGGAGGTATAGCTAAAGGCCTATGTTTTGGTAAATGCAAAAAGGTCCTAAGCCTTTTCCTTGAATCTGAGAAATCTTGTCCCTGCCATTGGAATTGCTCTCTCATGGCATGTAAAGTTTCCCCAAAGGAAAATTCCTCTGGCGGAGAGGCAGAAGGAATAGATTCCTCAGCATCGGAATCTTCATAAGTAGAAAAAGGAGCCTCTGGATGGTCTGTATTGTCTGTATCATCAGAAGAATCATCTGAGGACACTGGCTCAGGGGGCTCTGCTCTAGGTCTCTTTTCTGGAGGTTGAGAGGCCCTGTCTGGGTGAGATTGGGATCCCCTTATTAAAGAGATGAGATCCTCTGCCAGAGTAAGCATTTGGGAACTGGAACTGGGCCTGTGAGAGGGGGGCTTAACAGGCACAGACTTAGAAGTTTTGGCTGCTTTAGCCCTGGCAAAGGCCTTTATAGACATGGCTGCAGGAGGCCTAGCAGCACCACGTGCAGGGGTAGAAACATCCAAAGGGATGGTGTCCGATAATTCTTGTGAAACCACAGTAGCAGGTAGAACTTCAGAGGCCGATTCAACCAGGGTAGAAGGGGCCTCGGTAGTAGTCATGGATTCGGCTGAAGATAGAACCGTTTGCTCGGTTTCGGCCGAAACAGAGACACTCGCGGTTTGCTTAACCGTGGTTTCGGCCGAAACCGCGGACTGCGAGTGTCGGTCCTTTTCTTTGCATTTCTTAACAACTTGAGAAGTCGGAGGATCCGACGGCATTATGTACGCAAAATCTGAGCCGAAAAACTGTTCAGCAAACTCCGACCGACGTCTAAGCGTCCGTCGGTTGAAAGAAGCACAGGCTAGACAAGCTGCTACGTCGTGGTCTGGGCCTAAACAAGGTAAGCAGTAAGAGTGGAAATCTTTATGAGGTATTTGTTTCCCACAAATTAAACAGTTATTCACTTTTTCTGACATCGGCTGAGGCAAGAAAGAGTCCCCAACGGGGTACTTAGCTTTTTAGAAGTCTTCGAAGTAGTATTCGGTAGTAGTAATCTCTGGATCTGACCGACCGGCACTTGCGAACAGCTTCTGCTTCAGGCGCCACGCGGCAAGAAAGACTGAGGAAAATGGCGTCGGCTGATGCCTTTATACCCGAAGAACTGCAGCTATGACGTCGGGTGAAGTGCGACACCAGCCGAGGCCAGACCCAGACTTTGGAATCCGGCCGACCGAAGGGCTGCCTGACGACAGGACAACCCATTTGTAAAGACTGCAGATGCATCCTTGAAGGACATCTGCAGAAGGGGCCTTGTAGAGAAAGGTTGCTGCCTTAGGCACCTTATAGAATCTGTCTGGATGCTTGGGGGCTGAGGGCTGTGAATCAGGCTTTTAAAAAGCAGCCATGAATGCATTCAGAAATGTAAGGTGTGTACAGGGGGGGGCACTGCAGAAGGGCTAGGAGACTCCAACTGAAGTAATTCATAACATTTTTTTGAGTCTCAGTGGCTTGGCTATCTCATTTAAAAGATTTGGCATCTTAGTGATGGTCACACCAAAGGTGAGATCCTTACCTGGGGAATCTGTGCCATTGGAGTCGTCCTCTGGGGAGGCATACCGCAGGGGAGAAGCCATTTGTGAGGAGTAGGTGACGGATTCATCATCATCTTCTGATGAATCCTCTTCCACTGAGAGGTCGTCAGGGATTGCTCCTTTGGGGATAGAGGCCGTAGGGCCCTGAGTAGGGGTCGGGCCCTGAAGTAAGACCAGGAAAGCATTGAGCAGGCATTGGGTAAAAGCCTGCTAATCCAGGGGCTGTTCAATGGTCAGAGAAGACAGAGGTTGGGAAATGTGCTTAGTTTTCTGTTTTCTCTTCCTATGAGTTTCTGGTGGAGAATGCTGTGAAATACTGTGGAGGGTAGGAGGGCCTGACACCGGCCTGCACTCCACGACATCCGATTCTATATCTTTGTGTACTACAATTTGAGAAGTCCCACATGATCCCTACGAAATAACAAGCCTAGGTTCCCCCCTGGCGACCGACTCGGACGCCTGAGTTTCCCTCCTGGATGTGACCTCGAGCAAAGGAATAGTTTCCTCTGGGCCTTCCGCCGAAGGCTGCTCCAAGGACTCTGGCTCGGAATCCTGTCCTTCACTGGCGTCAAGAGGTACGGCTGGAGTGCTGGATGCAGCAGTCGCTTCAGGCTTGCTCTTTTAGGCCTTCTTGACTGGGGGCTCTTCCGAAGGTTCCGACGTTGGATCCATATGAGCGGCTAGATGTTTAAGTCTTTGGTTCTCAAGGTACAAATTCAAAGCTGCTAGATGGCTTCTAAGGGTTTTGAGGACAAAGGCTTGACAAATACTACATGTAGTATGGTTGTGTTCTCGGTCTAGACAGAATAGGCACAGATCATCCAAATCTTTATGTGGAATTTGCCTTCCACACCTCAACTTACTCCTCCTACCTGACATGAAACCCAAAGCAATAGCAAATAAGATTAGAAAACCCCTATGGAGTACTTATCTGGAGTCGAATGTAGAAAAATGCTTCTTCCAATAAAGCAACGACCAGATCTGGTAGTCCCACAGGTGGCAGAAAAGCTCTGGGGTGGATGTGTATTGACGTCCGTTTTACACCCAATGTCCACTTACAACCGGCATCAGAGAAGAGGCTCAGGACGTTACGCGCACCCTAGCGGTAGCATTTAACTTTTGTATAATGGTCAGACATTTGAGAGTTCACCAGAGCAAACTCCCTGATGTCATGAATACTGCAGCATATGAATATAAGGACATGAATGTATTCTTGGTTAGAATAGTTCATGAAGAAAACAGATGCTATTGGTCTGGTTCCAATAAACCTTTGCAGCAATCCCGAGGATGAAGGAAAAATTAGTCTCCAGACAAACTATCTTTATGAAGAATTAAATATAGCGAGCTGGAGGACGTGCTTTGTGATTCTGAAACCTTTTAGCAAAAGTAATTGCTACCAGAAAGTTAGCAGAATAGAAATTTTAGCTATGTCAACAATGCTTGGGCAAATGTGGCACTAGTCAAGGCCTCTAACAAAAAATCGAGGTCCCGGGGTGGAAATGGATCTTTAATAGGAGAGGGAAGACGGAAAGTTCCTTTTAGAAAGGTTTGCCCAACTCATGAGAGGCAATGGTCTGCAAACAGATTTCGATATGGAAGTCTGAAACAGAAGTTAATTGCATTTATATGGGAGAATAACTGGATCCTTCATCAAACAAATGAGAGAAGCTGTAGAATCACTGGAACAGCAGCAGAGTGTGTCAGTACCTTAACTGACTGCCCATACTGAAAAGTGTCTCGACTTGCTTTGCAATACCTTATGAGTGGATTCCTTCAGAGATGCAGAAATAAGTACATTTTGAGACAGCAATGAATTTTTGGACATTAACAGAAGAGGCAAAACCAATCAGTTAACTTCAGGTTGAGTACGTCCAAATGAGACTAACCGGATAGGCAGGACAAAAAATCCAAGAGGGGATCTAGATGCCATGGATGATTCAGTAAGTAAGGCCTGAGAAAGGGAAACCACAGTTGTCAAGGCCAGTGTGGTGCAATGAGGATCCCCTTAGCATTGCATGCTGCTTCTTTATGTAGGAATCTGCACCTCAGGGCTAGAGCTAGAAAGACAGAGCAGTCCAGTAGACCACTGTCCAACAAGAACATCCGTTGGTGACTGTTCGTCCACAGGAATCAGAGGCAAAGTAGTTGCTGCATCTGGAGTTGGATGGGGAAGCAAAGAGATTGCAGCAAGGCTGGCCTCAGCGTTCAAACAACAGACTAGCTACTTTTGGAGATTGTGACTCCAGGTGTAAGACTTTGGAGTGTATATGCTGAGCTCATCCCAAAATGTATGCTGCTATCAGAAAGTACTGTGAAGCAATTGCTCACTGCCAAACCCTCATGGCTTCTTAACAAGAAGGTAAAAAGTGTTCCCTCCTTACTTGTTCATATACCACACTTCTGCATATTGTCTGTCTGTATGGAGATCCCTCCCAAAAGAAGGTGGTCTTGAAATTCATTCCTAGGCAGGTCGCTCTCATGTCCAGGATGTTTATATGAAGATTGGCCTCTGTCTGACTAAGTTCCTTGACCATCATCCCCAAAGAGGAGGCATCCATGGTGATCATTGTTGCTAGTGGAGGAAGAACAAAGGGGCTCCCTGTTGAGATTGTGAGAGAGTTTCAAATAAACTTTGCACAGCTGAATCAAGAATGCCAGGGTAGCAGGCTGGTTTAACATTTCAGACTATTGGACTCTGAGTAGCCATTTAACAATGCACGTGTAATAACACGCGGGGAACCATGACTACAGTGGAAGCCATTAGGCCCAAAACCGAAAATTCCAGGATTGCTGATGGAAAAAACAGTGGGCCAACAGACATTGGACAGAAGCTCTGAAGACATGGATTCTTTCCAAAAGCAAGCTGATTATGCATCTTGTTGCATCTAGATGGTGTCCGGTAAACAGTAAGAACCGAGTATGATGTAGAATGGATTTTTCCTAATTTTCAGAAATACTTAAGAATAAGCAGAGCTATAAGTAGCCATCTCTGGCTTCAATTAAAAACTCCTTGGTTTTAGCAGCAGGGAGCCAATGGTTCATATATGGGAACACTCTTAGAATTAGATTGGTTGCAGTTAAAAGTAATGCCCTTGGTAAACGCCCGGGGGGGGGGGGGGGCTGTGGTGAGACCACAGGGCAAGGATTTGAATTGGTAATGATTCTCTTCTAGTCAGATGTGCAGAAATCTCTCTGATGTCATTATAATTTTAATGAGGAGGTAGGTATCCAGGAGACCTATCAAGCACATCCACTTGTTTGCCTTTAGTCAAGGCAAATATTGATTGCACTGTAACCATTCTGAAGATAGATTTAGGCTGCTGAAAGCTAGAATGGGCCTGAGATCCTTGTTCATCTTTGCTACTAAAAAGAAACTTGAATAGAATACAAACTTTCTCTGATTTGGTGGGACTTACTGGATATATATATATATATTTTTTCTTAAGAGTGTACTCGTTTGACAGCTTTGCTTTGGCAAGATGAAATATTTGGAACTGGCTGGGTTTGAACAAGTAGAGGCTGGGAAAAGTGCATGACATAAGCTCTAGATACCTCTCTCACCCAGGAGTCCTGGATGATGGACATCAATGCAATGAAGTAGAAACATGAACAACCCTTGACCGTCTCCAGAAGAGAATAGTCAAGTAATCTTTCAGGTACACTTGTTTGGCTTGTCCAAAAACAGTTCCCAAAATGGCAGGTTTTGCAGATCTCCACAACCACTGGATTGGCATCCACTGAAGGGGCCACATCTGCTCCGGCCATCCTCAACTAAGTCAAAGAGCTGAAGCTGGGGATTCCTGAGCCATAGGGATTTGGACCCTTTCTGATTCCTGCTGTATGACCTCAGAAAATTCTCAAATCTGACACTTATGTCAGAGTCTTATCGTCCTTCTCACACCTCAGCAATTTACTTTTCAGTGATAGACAACACAAGGTCTTCATACCGGACATTTGAAAAGGACACTTTGAAGTTATCCTCAAAATCACAAAGGCAGAGCCAAGAGAGATGTCTCATCGTAATGCATGTGCCCACCACCCTAGTCACCCCATTGACTGAACTGTGGAATAGCCACATGAAGAGGATGATGTTCAGCATTGTCCGCACTGTAGTCTGTAGTCTCTAGTTGTTTCATTCACTCCACTGTAAGTGGTATTTGTGGACAGTCTATATCCTGTTCCACTAAATCTCTTTGGAAAGGTTCATGTGCGACTCGTGATTAAATTGTCTTAATGCAAAAATGCATGAGATGTAAGCATGCTTCCCCACACTGTCCATCATCTGATACTCCTTGTTTGGTGGATAAACAGCTGCTGCCTCATTGGAAACTCTCACCTAGTGGCTACTGCTGCAATCAAGACATCTACCAAAGGCTCCATGGAAAAGTTCTGCCTTTCCTTAGGGGGAAAGATAATTTTGTCAGGCTTTCTGAAGATATCTTCAAAAGAATCGGGCTCTTGCCATGTCCTCCTATTGGCCAAATCTATTAAATGGTTGGCAAGAGGGACCATCCAGGAAGTGGAGGATGCAGAGCAGTAAGTCTCAAACACCTCTTCATCTTGAGAGGAGAGTCTGAGTCAGTACCCCTTATGTCTCATCAATTCTATGATTTCACCAAAGGTGGCATCTACGGGGGTGGGGGGAGCCTCTCTATCATCCAAGTAGGTTTGTAGGGTGAAATACTCCATTGGGACGGGGTTATATGACTCCCTCTGTATGTCCTACTCCTAGGAACATTGGGTGGGTGGGGGGTAGCAACTCCTGAGAGGATCCAAAGACAATCTATGCAGGCTACTTGAGGCTATCGACCCTACTCTGGCCTTAAGACATTTGATGAAGGAGCTGAGACGCAGACTGCATGATGTTCAGGAGTGCAGCTGGTACCACTGGAGGCTGTGTTAACGCTCTTGGAGAAAAATACAGTTGTGTACACTTACCATAAATGTAGATGTTAGAGTGTATTTTCTGTTGCAGTCATCACATTTGGGTTGTGGATGACGTTTTTATGGAATCCAGTTTGATTCCTGACACCCTTCCTCCTGCTAGCAGGAAACCTGACAGGTACTAGAGTCCCTGACTCTCACAAATTCCTTTTCAAAAATCCTTCTGCTGACCCAGAGTTCATCTCTCAAGGACCTAAAGGAATTAAAGCAACCTCAGCTAAGAATCCCACCCTCTCAGACAGGGATTCCCGAGCTTTAGACAGAGGGGCAAAAAAGTATACACCTCTGCTACTGTTGATATTACAGCATTAAAAAACAAGTTATGTACTCACCGTAACGTTCCATCTGAGTAGTTATACTTCATTTTTCTGCAACATGTGGGTATACGGATCCGTATTGGATCCGAGCCGGCAACTTTTTTTCTAGCATCTGCTCCGAGCTCCTCCCCTTACCCATAATTCGCTACCATCTCCCATCTTCCCTCAGATCGAGTTTGCCGCAACTGAAAATATATGTAACTCAACCCAATAAACCAATCCTCCTAAGGTCTGGAGGACGGAGGGATGGAATGCTGCAGAAAAATGAAGTATAACTACTCAGATGGAACGTTATGGTGAGTACATAACTTCTTTATCTGAAGTAGTTAACTTCATTTTATCTGCAACCTGTGGGACAGAGTCGCCAGCTACTCTGATCCTGGGAGGCCCTTATGGAAGGATATTCCTGAGCACCGCAGAGCCAAAGGATGCTCTAGCCCCTCAAAATCAGATCTAATTTGTAATAGGAAATGAAGGTATGTGAACTGGCCCATGTCGCTGCTGCACAAACATCGTCCAAAGGCACCCTAGACCAAAAAGCAGCAGAAGTTGCCATGGACCTGGTAGAGTGAGCCTTAACAATACCAGGAGGAGATAAACCTTTGCTTTGTAGGCATGTGAAATACAAAGAGTGATCCATCTGGCCAAAGAAACTTTAGAAATAGCTTTTCCCATAAATGCTTTGGAAAAGGAAACAAACAATTGGTCAGTCTTTCGGAAAGACCGTTCTATGAAGATAAAAACGAAGCTGTCTATGAACATCTAACAAATGGAGTTTGTATTCACTTTTATTTTGGAAGTTAGGAAAGAAAACGGGCAGATTAATGGACTGGTTTATGTTTGCTTCAGATGCCACTTTAGTTAAGAAGGAAGGGTTAGTAAGGAGGGAGACCCTATCCTTATGGAAGACCAAATACGGAGGCACGGCAGACGGAGCTTGAAGCTCAGAAACTCTCCTAGCCGATGTGATGGCGACTAGGAAAGCTGTCTTCCAGGACAAAAATTTCAAGTCCACCGAAGCTACAGGTTCGAACGGAGGAGCCACCAATGCCTGTAAAATGAAAGTAAGGTCCCCAAGGAGGTACAGAATCCTTGACAGGAGGCCGAAAAAGAAAAGTACCTTTAAGAAAAGCCTTACACAGCCTAGAGGAGGCTAAGGCTATGTTGTCTTTACCAACGTGAAAACTGGAAATGGCTGCCAACTGTACTTTCACTGTGGAGGAACTAGCTCCTTGCTGAAAGATACCAGACATGAAGTCCAACACCGCTGGAACAGGAGCTGTAAAGGGATCTATTTTTCTCTGTAAGGCCCAAATGGAAAAGCGCTTCCATTTACTGCAATAAAGTTTCCTAGTGGAGTCTTTAAGAGAGGCCACCAGAATGGATTTTTACCGGGGATGAAAGACCGGGAGCCCTGGCAATTAACAGAACTGGAGCAACCAAGCTGTCAGCTTGAAGCTGCCCAGATCAGGCAGACATGTTGCCGACGGATGGGAGATTAGATCCGGGCAGGGATCCAGAACGCACGGGGGAGCTAAGAGATGAGACCAAAGGAATGGGAACCAAACTTGACGAGGCCAGAATGGGACAATGAGGATCACTTTGCACCGTAGTCGGCAAGCTTTCTGAAGAAACTTTGGGATGAGTGGTAAAGGTGGATAAGCAAACAGAAGCCCGGGGGACCAAGCATGGACTAAAGTGTCTCTGAGGACTTGCCCTGGTGAGGGAATCAGAGCGAAGAACTCGCTGCACTTCGCATGCAAGGAAGATCTCCTCCACTACTGACTGTTTCAGAGACCACTCGTAAGGAATCAGAATGGCCCAACTCAATCTGTCCGCTAAAATGTTGGAGCGCCCCGGGATGTGAGTTGCTATCAAAAACCAACTGGTGAAAATCGCCCATTCCCACACTCTCATGGCCTTGCGACATAGTGGGGTAGGATCTGGTTCCCCCGCTTGTTGATATACCAGACAACCAACAAGTTGTCTGACTGAACTGCAATCAATCCGAGAGGGAGGACTGTGTAAAATGCTTCCAACGCTAAAAGCACTGCTCTCATCTCTAGAACATTTATGTGCAAATTGGTCTAACAGTGTCCCCCCACCCGAGTTGGGAGGTATCTGTGGTCACTCTGGTTTGGACTGGAGGTGATGCTAAGGGGTGTCATTTTGATATCTCCAGTGAACTTAACCACCAAAGAAGAGATGTCCTGCAGACATGACTGATCTTGATCAGAAATTCCATGGGCAGGGCTAGCCAAGACCATTGAACAGCCAGAGTCCATTGAAGAACCCGCATGTGAAGGCTCACACAAGGGAGAATAGATATGGTGGCAGCCATGGAGCCTAGAACCCGGAGAACCTCACTCGCCTTTGAAGACTTGGAGTTCGCTATCTGAGCTATGTGGCACCTGAGGTGTAGGATCCTGTCTGGAGTTAAGAATACCTTCATCTGCAAAGTGTCTAGCTGTGCCCCAATGAAGTCTAGAACTTGTACTGGTTGCAAATGGGATTTGTGAACACCGACTGTAATTCCCAGTAGACCTGCTAACCGAATGAAATAATCTTGGGCCAGACACAAGTGATGCTTGTTGGGCGCAGTGAAGAGCCAGTCGTCCAGGTATGGAAACACCTGAATACCCTGAAGCCTCAGGTGAGCCGCTACAACTGCCATTACCTTGGTGAACACCCTGGGGGCTGTGGTGAGACCAAAGGTTAGGGCTCTGAACTGAAAATGACTGGGTCCCAGCTGGAAGTGCAGAAACCTCCTGGAGCTTCTGTGTATTTTGATGTGATAGTAAGCATCCTGAAGGTCTAACGAGCACATCCAGTCGCACTCTCAGAGATAAGGTAGAATGGACTGTAGGGTGACCAGCCGGAATTTCTGTTTGGCTACCGACAAGTTTAATGTTGACAGGTCTAGAATGGGCCTGAGGTCCCCCGTCTTTTTTGGCACCAAAAAGAACCTTGAGTAGACTCCTAATCCGGACTGATCGGTAGGACCTGTTCAATGGCTCATTTGAGAAGCAGTTTTGAAACCTCTAGAGCTGCGGCCTCCCTGTGAGCGGGTGGAACATCTGGGAGGTGTTTTGTAAAATTTGGAGGGGCAACGAATGGAACAGAGTAACCTCTGGATATTATCTGAAGAACCCAGCGATCTGTCGTAATGGACTCCCATGCCATTGAGTGTAAGGACAATCATCCCCCGACTGCCTCCAGAGTAGGACAGTCGGGCAACCCCTCAGGGCTGCTGAACGGGTCTATCAGAAAAGGGTTCCCAAGACCCAAAATTCCTGGGACCCCCCTACCTCTGGGTCGGCATCGATCCTGTCCCCCTCTGCCTATGGGGGAATAGGAATAGTTGTCCTGAGAATCCTGGGAGAACTGAGATTTTCAGAACCACATCTTCATCTGCCCTCTGATTCCTAGAGAAGGACCACTGAGGGTTAGAGAAGCGGACTCCGGCAGACAAAGTCTTCCCATCCTTTTCGCTCTGGACAAGTGTGTCACGTACTGTCTTCCCAAAAAGGGAAGAACTGTCATAGGGAGCGTTGATAAACGATGCCTTGAAAGGGTCAGCGAACAAACACAATCTGAGCCAGGCATGATGCCTCATGGCTATGCCTGTCCCAGCCGCCCTAGCTGCTCCTTCCATGGCATGGGAAAGGAGCCGCATTGATGTGTTCGAGACTGACTTCAGAGTAGACATTTTCGCAGAGAACGGTCTGTCCGGCAGCAATAAAGACTCTGGGAGTGACTCAGCAAATTCTGAAGCAAGGTCTCGCTGAAGCCGAATCACATGTGCCAAATAATTCAGCGCACGGATAGAAAAAGTCACTGAGGAGTAAACGCGCTTCCCAAACCTATCCACCGACCTGGACTCCTTGTCTGGAGGGTGGACTGAGGAACTCTCCTGTGCTAGTTCCTTCTTTGTGGCCACTGCGACCAACATAGCATCAACTGGAGCTCCTTTTGACCAGGGTTGTCTGTCAGAAGGGGGAGATAAAACCTTGTCAGGGTGTTTGGGGATAGGCTCTATGGTGTCAGGCTCCTTCCATGCCCTTGTGGTGATGAAGTCCACCAAGGGGTTCGATGGTGGGGACATCCATGAAGTTGATGGGCCCGTGCCAAAGGCCTCCAGGAACACTGACTCATCCCCAGAAGGTTTTGGGGCTGACCAACCTCCCCTCTGGCGGAGGATCTACATAATCTCTCCGAAGGAGACATCTTCGGGAGGTGACCTGGGGGAACCTTCTCCTTCATCTAAGTCAGTGTCAGTAGTAAGGGAGTCTGGGGAGTCCATTGCAATTGTGCTTACGGTGACACACTTCAGTGGGACTTTCAGAAGGGGATCCGTGAGCCGCAGGGGTTTCCTCTGGGAAATTAACCCGGGGATCCTCTGGCACGGGCTGTCCCTGAGACAGGATGAAGGGAGTCGTTGCCAAATCCAGGGGGCCTGGGTGGGTATCCGAGGGGATGGGCTGGGGTCTCAATCCCTGGGAGAGAACCTTCTTCACCACTTCG
This sequence comes from Protopterus annectens, assembly GCF_019279795.1. Classification (NCBI taxonomy): domain Eukaryota; kingdom Metazoa; phylum Chordata; order Ceratodontiformes; family Protopteridae; genus Protopterus; species Protopterus annectens. Next base: position 1,325,663,142 of record NC_056725.1, on the reverse strand, counting down.
AAGGCCAAAGGGGAAGCCCTCCCCAGATCCGAAGCGGGGACCAGAGCCGAAGCCAGGGTAGCCTGAGGTCCAAGGGAATGGATCGGATCTGAAAAGGTTGGAGCCAAAGAATCCATTCCCCCGGGTCCGACTCCCTGTCCACGGCTCCGTGAGTCACTCGGATCCAAACAAGTTGGATCAGAGGAACTCAAGGTAACAGCCAGAGTTGAGGTTGGAGGAACTGTTGGCGCCGAGCTACCAGCTCCAAAAAACCTTGGATCCAAGAGCCCTGAAGCCAAAGCACGGATCGGGGAAGGAGAGATGGGGGCGGAAAAGAGGCATGGAGGTCCACCCTCCAGAGGGAGAAGGGCCTGGCAAGACTCCCATCTGAATTTGGGTCTGAATAAATCTCCGCACCATCCTGTCCATATCCATGTCCGATAGGCTCCGAGTTGACATCGAAGAGGCCACCGACTCGGATCTGGCTGGTCTGCGCAGTGGGGAGAAAGGCCTCGGGTCTGAATGTTCCAATGGCTCCGGTGAGAAATGAGGAGACCGGAGCCGTGGAGAAACAGGCCTCATGGTCTTAGATGGGGGGCTGAGAAAGAGCTCCCTGTCTGGGGACCTCTTACAATGCCTGTCCTTTTTCTCCCTTTCCTCTCTGCGCCTTTCTTTTTCCTTCTCTTTTTCTTTTTCCTTTTCTTTGTCAGTCACGCTGACTGAAGATTTGTCCTTAGTAGATCCATCGCCAGACGAAGAGGGAGGTTGAGTCCCTGTCTGGGTGAAAGGTGGTACACTAGAGACAGAGGCCGATTCCAGCATGGCAGCAGGGAGAAGGCCTTTGGCAAGCAGCTTGGCCTTACGATCCCTAAGGGCCCTAGTGTTAAAACCTGAACAGACAGCACATTGAGTGGACAAGTGTGCCACTCCCAAGCAAATTACACACAGAGTGTGATTATCGGCCGGGGAGAGCTTATGGCCACACTCTGTACATTTTTTAAAGACAGGCTTTGGCTGGTCAGCCATAGTCCTGCACTCCAAGGTACAAACACTACCTCTCCAAAACCACACACACACAAGTAGGGGAAGCGCAGGCCTAACTACTACTCTATACAAAACCTTTTTTTTTTTTAAAAAAAAAAACACTGACGACCAAACGAGATACCACACAAGGGGAGGAAGGGAAATCTTACTCAAGCACACCTAGATATCAGAAAAAAATTACCACTTACTATCCCCTAAGCTCAAAGCAAAGGAGACCACGATGCACACAACTGGCGCGGCAAACGAGATCTGAGGGAAGAAAGGAGATGGTAGGGCATTATGGGTAAGTGTAGGAGCTCGGCGCTTGGAGCAGATGCTAGAAAAAAAGTTGCCGGCTCGGATCCGAATACCCACAGGTTGCAGATAAAATGAAGTTAACTACTTCAGATTTTCCAGTTCCACATGCTGAAATATCAGCAGCATACCATGGAACTCCTCAAACAAAAAATATCTTCCTTTCCTGCTTGTGCAGAAAATAAAGAATTACAAGAGCTAATGCATTCTGCAGGTCAAGTTACTAAGCACACCTTGCAATGTGGCTTTGACGTCCTAGAAGCATCTTGCAGGGCAGCAGCCACTGGTTCTGTCCTTAGAAGCCATGCTTAACTTAAGGAACAGACCTTGCCAAACCATGTCAAATCCAAATTATTGTATGCACCATTGAACAAAGGCAATTTATTTAGCACCAAGGCAGAAGAGGTCTTAAAAAAGATGGAAGAAAAAGCTAAATCTATGCAGACAACATCCACAATCCAAATGTGATGACTGCAACAGTGAAACACAAAGAACATCAATCTTTCCCTAACCTCAAATGCCAATCCCACATCAGTTGGTAATGGAGATGGTCTGATCCGGTACTGGGCTGGTCACCAACAAAGTGAACATAAGTGGTACGGGGGGAAGGAATCCCCAACACTACTGACCCAGAGCAATTTAAAGGAGAGATAAGTGCTGAGAAGTGCCGAGGTGAAGACTGAAGTCTCCAACACCAAAAAAGGGGACCAAGCATGTTAGTACGAAAGACAGAGCTAAAGCTCTGTGTCAAACACTCAGTCTCAAGACTGAGTCGATGCTGAATGTATGGCATTGAGGGAATCGCATAAAAATGGCTGGCTCCGGAAACAAAGGCCTCAGGGTAGGACGTCACTTCCAAACCTGCCTGTGCCAAAACATTGGCCAAGAAAGGAGCAAGTAAAGAAGATGAAGGACCAGCTAGATCTGCCCTAGAAACGGGGGTGGGCAAGGAATGACTGTCATTTCAATCTGTGTCTTCAGAAAGGCTCTTATCATGCACTCCCAATCAACATCATTGGTGAGCCTGAAGGACTTGGAAGACCAGAGTGAAAAGATGCAATGGGGTCTATATAAATAATGAGGTCATTTTATCTCTCTCTCTCTCTCTCTCTGAAGAATGCATACTAGTCGAAGGGGTTGGGGATTTGTCTGAGATCACAACAATTGTTTCTAAAAGTGGAGGAGTCACTGGCAAAGCCAAACGAACCAAATTCAGCCTTGGTACCTTTGGGGATGAGGTTTATTGCCTGAAGTACTAGGCTAGCTACCTTTCCAGGTAATTTTAAGCCTAGTCAATTTCCCTTGTTAAGACTTAAATCCATGCAGGCATCTTGCCTGTGACGTAAACACCTTAACCATAATGCTAACCCCTCACCCAGACTATCTGTAAACTGGATTTGAATCCTGCATCAGCTGTCCTCTTTCTCTAAGCTCACTGTCCTTACACCTTGTGCCACAAAAAAAGTTTTAGGAAGGGCCAGAATCATCTGACCTTCTTTCCTTTAGCTCAGAGTCCTTATCTTTGTCTTTTGTTTCCTTCTTAGGCTTTTTGGAAGAGGGATTTGCAGGGGACAGACAGCCTTTAAGATTGTTTGTTTGATGGTCAGCTAATAACTTAGTCCAGAGGCCTAACAGACAGCATTCTTCAGTCAGATTCTCTGGTCCCAGGCACAGCACACACAAACCACAAGTTTCCTTGGGTGAGATTTTGTAGCTAAATCTGGCACACTTGTGAAAGTTAATTAGAGCTTTATTCTGTTTATCCATTTCTAAAGTAAAACCGGTATTCAAAAAAAATATAGTAGAAAAATACAAAGTACAGATATAAACAAACCTGAAGTAGAGGAAAAAATGAACTTACAAGAAGTCAATAAATACTAACCATAATACCAGTATTGCTATTCACAAAGAAAAAGGAGAGTATAACTTTAGATCAAGAATACAGCTGATGTTATTTATATGCAAAATGCCAATGGGCCTATCAGACATAACACTGGAGAAAAAGAATAAAAAACAAGAAATATTCAATAAAGTCAAGTTAAACAATGTCTAGGCAAGAATCTCAAAGGAGCTACTGAAATGCAATCAAAAGGATGAGAGAGGCTGAATTATCTAACAAGTTCACAAGAGAAAAGAACAGGACTTAACGGAGAACAAATGATGCATCCAAATTGTAAGCACAGCAAATGACATCTGACGAGAGTTAGGGTCAACGAGATTATTTATTGATTTATTTACATTTGTTTATAGGGAAAGTCCGAATCATTTTTAGTAATGGCCTGGTGAGAAAAACTCCACATAGTGACATGGAAAGGAAAAATATCTTAAAGGGGCATCAGGGCTCGGGCCACTAGTAAGGCCAGATAGGATCCGACCAGCAGCTCAGTACCTATCAAAAAGACAAGATGATTATGAAAACAGAGTAATCCACATTCTCAAGATAACAGACCATTTATATTCTTATACATCACAATAGTCTACAATACACATCTGGAATTTTAAAAAAAATTGCAAGTGGATATTCAAACATGTAACAGCTACTGTAAACCATCCTCAATCAAATGGACAAGCAGAAAAAAATACCCCAAAAAGAACACTCTAAAGATAAAGAGCTTTAAGGACTGTGATCTTGCAGTTTTGGAGTACAGGAACACCAAAATGCAGACTCACTTTCCTCACACTGTCAACTGTGGATGGACACCAAGTTGAAAAGCAGAATGCCTACTTCAACTAAAACAATGAGACCTGAAAATCAACACAAAGTAAAGGAAGTGCTTGGAAGAAATCAGCAAGACAATAAATAAAGAAAGAAAGAAATAAAAACAAAAACAGAAAAGTACAGTTTTGTACCTACCATAAATGTAGATGTTCGAAGATCCACATTGCTGCAGTCATAACCTGTGGGTAGTCCGCTGTCCTCGGTCGGCCCGAATACCAAAGTGTTAGGCTGGCGTCGGTCATGGTCGCTCACATCTGACGTCAGTACGCCATGGTATTAAAGCGCATGACCGACGTCATATCCTCAGTCTTTCTTGCCCCAGATGTCAGAAGGCCCTAAAAAGAAAGGCCATAGCCAAAAACAGAAAAACCTCCAAAACCCATGTACAAACAATATTTACAACCCAAACCATACAACCACTCCAAACTACAGGGGAAGGAGGGAGGGTAAATTGGACTGCAGCAATGTGGATCTTCGAACATCTACATTTATGGTAGGTACAAAACTGTACTATGTTCTTCATCTCACATTGCTGCAGTCATAACCTGTGGGTAGAATCCCAAAGCAAAGGTAAAGGGAGGTTGGCAAAATCATAAAGCATTGGGAGCTGCTAACATGCCCTGTAAGACTGCAGTGGCAAACCCAGCCCTAGATTTGGAATAAAGAGGGAGATGGTAATGATTAGAAAAAGTGTGCACTGAACTCCAAGTAGCTGCTTCCAAAATATCTTTAGTAGCTACACCCCTTAAAAAAGCAGTAGAAGTGGCAGTAGCCCTAGTGGAATGAGGTCTGATTCCAGCCGGAATCTCCTTACCATGATGAGAATAACAAAAAACAATACAATGGCCAATCCACTTAGAAATAGTTTGTTTTGAAACAGGTTTCCCCTGAGAGCCCAAAGCAAAAGAAACAAATAACTGTTGAGACTGTCTGAACCCTTTAGTCCTGCTCAAATAATAACGCAACTGCCTGTGAATATCCAAAGTGTGCAAAATTTTCTCCCCTTTATTTTGGGGATCAGCATAAAAAGTAGGCAAATGAATAGATTGGTTCAAGGCCACATTTGAAACCACTTTAGGCATAAAAGTAGGGTTAGTACGCAGAGATACCCTATCCTTATGAAAAATGAGGAAGGGTTCAACTGCCATTAGAGCCTGTAATTCAGATACCCTTCTAGCAGACATAATGGCCAACAAAAAAGCAGTCTTCCAAGACAAAAACTTCAACTCAGATGTAGCTGCAGGTTCAAAAGGAGGTAAAGTAAGTTTTTCCAACACAAAATTGAGATCCCAGGAAGGAGTAGGAGCTCTACGCGGGGGTCTTATGTTCTTTTACCCTCTAAGGAATTGCTTAAACAAAGGATGAGAGAATAATGGTGGGTCACAGTCATAGTGAGCAGAAATGGCTGCAGCATGAACTTTTACAGAGGAGAAAGACAAACCCTTGTCTAATAATTCTGTAAGATATTGAAGAGAAACACTCAAATTAGGCCTGGAAACATCAAAGCTCTTTGCTCTGCTCCAAATAAAAAATCTCCTCCATTTATCAGCATAAACTTTCCTTGTACTAGGCCTTCTGGCCTCCAAAATGATATTCAAAACTTGTTGAGGAAGCTGCGACCCTCCAGGTTTTAGAACAGAATATGCCAGGCTGTTAGATGCAGGGACTGTATCCTGACATTGAGGAAATGATTGCCTGCCTGAGACAAAAGGTGTGGAATTGAAGGCAAAGGCCAAGGAGGCTCCCGTACTAAACTCCTCAGCAGAGGGTACCAGTGCTGCCGAGGCCAATCTGGAGCTATTAGAATCATGGAGGGCTTGTCCTGTCTGACCTTCAAGAGCACCTTGGGAAGGAGAGGCAGAGGAGGAAAGGCATAGATGTGAAGATTGCTCCAACTGAATGATAGAGCATCCACTTTCCAAGCTGTTGGATGAAACATCTTTGTGCAAAACTTTGGCAACTGGAAATTTAGTGGAGAAGCGAACAGATCTATGTCTGGAGTCCCCCATATTACTGTCAACTGTCGAAATACATGAGGATCCAATTTCCACTCGTGGGGATCCACCATCTGTCTGCTCAAAACATCTGCTAAGGAGTTCTGTGCTCCTGGCAGAAACCTTGCCTGAAGAGTGAGGTGTAAACTGAGAGCAGTCTCCCACAAAATCATAGCTTGCCTGCAAAGAAGGTACGAATGGGTTCCCCCTTGCTTGTTGATGTACCACATGACAGTTGTGTTGTCTGTTTGAATCAACACTTGTCCTGGGTGAAGTAGATCCTTGAAAGCCATCAATGCAAATTGGACTGCTAACATCTCCTTCAAGTTGATATGTAAATGTTGAAGTCTGGCAGGCCACGTGTCTTGAACCCATTTTCCATTGAGGTGTGCTCCCCAAGCATTGTCTGAGGCATCTGTCATTAAGATCTGACTCGCCTCTGGTTGGGTCACAGAGAGTCCCTTGTTTAGGTGACATTCCTGAGCCCACCACAAAAATTCATTTTGAATGCAAGGTATTATCTGAATGACAGTGTCCAGATCGTGGCAGTGTTGCGTCCATACACTTTTGAGATACCATTGTAGCTTCCTCATATGCAGTTTGGCATTGGGAAGCACCAGAATACAAGATGCCATGAACCCCAAGGCTTGAAGGACTGTCCTTGCAGTCAGCCTGGACCGTAGAGACAATTGTTGGAAGTAAAGTGTAAGATTTCTTTGCTTGTCCGGGGTCAAAAAAGCCATCTGGGAGGCTGTATTCAGTCTCACACCCAGAAAGCACATTTCCTGAGAGGGTACTAGACTGGACTTTGTTTCATTCACAGAATACCCTAGGCACCTTAACACTGCCATAACATACTGTAGATGGCGAAGTAGCTTGTTTTTGTCTTGAGCAAGAATCAGGCAATCGTCCAAATAAGGATAAATTTGTATTCCTCTTAACCTTAAGAAGGCTATCACCGGAGCCAGAACCTTTGTGAACACCCTGGGCGCAGTAGATAAGCCAAAGGGCAATGCAGAGAACTGATAATGTAAAGTCCCAGCCCGAAAACGTAGGAATCTCCTGCAACTGGGCCTGATAGGAATATGAAGATAAGCCTCTTTGAGATCCAGAGTTACCATCCAGTGATCTTCGCCCAACAGAGGTAGAAGTTGTTGCAACGTCAACATTTTGAATTTTGGAATGTCCAGGTATGTGTTGAGGATAGATAAATCCAAAATTGGCCTCCAAGTGTTTCCTTTCTTTGGTACAAGAAACAGGCGAGAATAAAATCCTAGGCCCACTTCTGACAGAGGGACCTGCTGTATAGCCCCCATTTGAAGAAGTAAAGAAATCAGTTTGTGAGCCTCCACCCTTTGCTGAGGAGGAACGTCTGGCATGCCTTTGAAAGGAGGCAATGTGTGGAAATAAAACTTGTAGCCTCGGTCTATAATGTCCAACACCCATTTGTCCTGGGTGACTAAAAGCCAGTTTTGCCTGAAGAGTGCCAAATTTCCTCCCAGAGTAGCTGCCAGACAGGCAGGATCTGGCAGCTGAAGATGCAGGTCATTGGGTCTGTTTACGAAAGGACTAGCCCCTGCCCTCACCTGTAGATTGTGCAGGGGAACTCCACGTTCTAGGCCTGAAAGAACCCTGAGCTCTGCCCCTACCATGTCTAGATCTGCCCCTAGACTGTAAATCAGAAGAAGGGTAAGCCCATCCCTTAGTAGGCCAATTTCTGCTAAACTTAGAGGGCTGCACCTGCAAAAAATCCTTAACAGTCTGCATAGACTTAGCTTTAACCAAACAAAACTTCAGACTGCAGAGGAGCATCCAAAATTCGAGCTTTAACATGCTCTGACAAGTTCTGATCCTTAAGCCAAGCGTGCCTACGAATAACTGATCCACTGGCAGCCACCGTGGAAGAAGCCTGTAAAGCATCGAAACCACACTGCAAAGAATGCTTACCCACCTGATCAGAGGCATGAACCAAATCCTGTAAATTCCTTACACTCTATGCCCTCTGCCATAGCATCTACCTTAGATTTCAACTGAGTAAGGAGAAAATTCTGGTACTTCAACATATGAAACTGGCAATTCAAAGCCCTCATTGCTAGAGTGGAAGAGGTATACACTTTTTTACCCCACCTATCCAAAGCTCTAGAATCTTTATCCATAGGAACTGGATTCTTTACAACAGAAGCCCTGACACCCTTAGGTCCCTGGCTAATAGTTTCTGGGTCAGCCCTTGGGCTCTTATACAGATATTTATGAGCCTCTGGCACTCTGTAATACCTATCTGGTTTAACTGGCGCAGGAGGCAAACAGTCTGGATTAAGAGAAGCCTTGGAGAAAACATCCTGAACAACATCCAAAACAGGAGGTATAGCCAAGGGCCGATGTTGTGGTAAAAACAAAAATTCCCTAAGCCTCTTTCGGGAATCTGAGAAATCATGACCTTCCCATTTAAAATGCTCCCTCATAGAATGCAGGGTTTCTGAAAAAGAAAAATCCTCTGGAGGAGAAGCAGAAGGACTGGAATCCTCTGCGTCTGAATCAGAATGAGGAGGAAAATCCTGAATGTCTTCAGCCGAAGACTCTGAGTAATCTGAAGCATGTTCCAAACTTTCCACCTCTGGCTCCACCCTAGGCCTCTTATCTGGAGGGGGCATAGAACCCCTGATTAAGGAAATCAAATCTTCTGCCATTTTAAGCATGTGTTTTTTAGGTACAGAACCTGTAGAACTAGAACTGACACCAGAGGAAGACAAACCAGGCCTGACCTTGGAGGGTACCTTAGAGACAGAAGGGGAAGGCCTAACCACCTTATGCAAAGAAGGGAGTACAGCAACCTGAGAGGCCCCCTCAGCCTGACCCGACTCCTGAGAGGCCACATCTTGCAAAATTAACGGCTCCCCCTGAGACTCAGCTGAAACCTCGGCTGGATCCACAGATTCCACCGTAGTTTCTAAAGAACCGGCGTCCGGAACGGACGACTCATCCTGCTTGGACTTTAACGATTTTTCCTTGCGCTTCTTAGCGGTAGCGGGCGTCGGAGGATCCGACGGCATATTGCAATTACACCGCTTACCAAAGACAAGCCTAGCGCAATCTAACCTACGTTTAATGGTGCGCTTATTAAATCTAGCACAAAAGCGACACCCGACTACGTCGTACTCAGGCCCCAAACAAGGAATACAGAGAGAGTGGTAATCCCTATGCGGTATCCGTTTCCCACAAGAAATACAATTATTCACTTTTTCTGACATCCGGAATTAACTGAGGCAAGAAAAACAAAAATATTCCCCAACGGGGTACTTAGCCCAACTTGGTTCTCGGTCTGAAACTCAGTATACGAAAATTTCAGAACGCCGAACGGCACTTGCAAACACTGCTTCTGCTATGGACCATGCGGCAAGAAAGACTGAGGATATGACGTCGGTCATGCGCTTTAATACCATGGCGTACTGACGTCAGATCTGAGCGACCATGACAGACGCCAGCCTAACACTTTGGTATTCGGGCCGACCGAGGACAGCGGACTACCCACAGGTTATGACTGCAGCAATGTGAGATGAAGAACATCTGCATACTTACAGGCTGTATACAGAGAATGCAAACCACCACAATGGCTACACTCAAGTAATGTAGCTAAAGCAAAATCAATTGTAGATCATGGGGAAGATAGAAACTATGTAGAAGAAATCGGAAACTGAGCACCATTAGTGACACAATTTCTCCAGCTGCAAGAAAACTGAAAATATAAACATTGTGACTGCTGACAGATGCTAAGTAAAGCTTATGAAACTGTGTCAAACTGAAGCAGTTGTGCATCAACAACTGCCCCAGAACCAAGACCAGAAATCTAGTGCAAACAGCCTCGTTAAAGTCTCCAGACATGGAAGATCACTGAACAAAAATATCAACTGTCCAACAGTTAAAAGGGATTCTAAAGGCCGAAAAGCTACATTATTAAAATGTCTTTTTTCAATGTGTATAATTTTGATTACACAGTCCATGCTATGTAGATGTACACAATATACTTTATCAGTATACCATAATGCATGCTATCTCATTACACACACACACTTACTGTACAAGCATCCACGCACATGTGTGTTTATACACACACACACACATATATATATATATCTATATATATCTCCATATATATATATATATATATATATATCTACACACAAAATGTGTGTATGTATATATATATATATATATATATATATATATATATATATATATATATATATATATATATATATATATATATCGGCCCAAAGGCCTAGCCAACAAGGTTCCCTAGCTTACACCACCCAATAAAGTTATTTTCCTGTGCCCCTGTCAAGCAGAGCCACAGAAGTGATCCCCATCCATTAATCAAGATTTTTCTTGAAGAGTGCTAATGAGAAACTTTGCTTGACATAGATGGGTAGCTTGTTCCAGTGTATGGGAAGTCTCTGGGACAGTAATCTTATCCCTCCAGCATGTCCTGCTTATTGTGGTGACAAGGTTTAAGTCCCTACAGCATGTAGCTCAGAGGGATTGGGATTTCTTTAGGTGTAGCATGTCCAACAGCTCTGGGTTTGATAGAGCTTTATATGTTAGGCAGAGAACACCTTGGAGTAGGCGATATGCTGCGGAGTAAAGCTGGAGTTTTTTGAGACGGTCAGTGTAGGGCATCTGTTTGAAGCCAGTAATCCTCTTTGTGAGGTACTTCTGTGGCCTTTCCAGCTGCTGCAGATGTCTTGTGAGGTACATTCCAAAAGGGGCGCTGTACTTTATAATGGGTCTAATGAGTGTCGAGTAGAGGGGAACAATGACCTCTTTTCCTAGATGAGAACCCTTTTGTGATGCGGTGTGCCACGTAGAAGGATTTCCTGACTACTGTGGCGATGTGATTATCAAAGGAGAGACTACTGTCCACCTGGGTCCCCGGGTCTCTTTATCGCACATTCGGCATTAAGTAGACTGCCGGCTACATAGTAGCTCATGGGTACAGAGTTTTTACCAAAGGGGATGACAATGCACTTCTTGGCATTGAGCTTGAGGCCATGGCTCTGACACCAGGCATCTGTCTCAGTGAGTCCCTTCTGTATGATGTCCACATCATTTGGGGACTCAACTATGGCTCCTAGTTTGCAGTCATCTGCGAACTTAGTTAGCCAAAGGCCTTCTGTGTTAGCCTGTATTTCAGAGAAGTAGATACCAAACAGGAGAGGTTCCAGGACTGAACCCTGTGGTACTCCACTTGTCACTGGTTTGGAGTCTGCAACTTTTACAGTGTGGGTTCTGTCAGTGAGCCAATTGGCAACCCATTTTGTGACATAGGGATTTATACCTAGTTTAGTGAGTTTAGCTATAATTCCAGAATGGGAGATGGTATCAAAAGCCTTGTCACGGTCAAGATAGGCTGTGTGAACCACCTTATCCTCGTCTACAGCTTTGGTGAGTGCCTCAAAGAAGTCGATCAGGTTCAGGATGCATGATCTACCTTTCACAAACCCAAACTGGGTGGGGTCCAGAGTTTGGAGGTTACCTATGTCTTTGTTTATGAGTTCCACAATGATACGTTCCATAGCCTTACAGAGCAGGCTCGTCAGGCTAATAGGGCGATAGTTCCCGGGATCAGTGGTGGCTCTCCCTTTGTGGAATGGGATAACTGTTGCTGTGCACCATTCAGTGGGCACAAAGCCTGATGTGAGACTATGACTGAACATGGTGCTTAGATGGGGAGCCAGTTCGTTCTGAAGTTCATGTAAAACGCAGCCTGGGATGTTGTCCGGTCCCATGGATGCTGTGTTATTGGCTTTAGAGAATGCCGCTTTTACCTTCGAGGGACTCCACATTCTTCCTGTATAGATATGGGCCCATTAGGGGGTGAGAGGGGGTAAAGTTAGCACTGAACCTATCTGCCAGGATGTTGGCAATATCAGTTAGTTCTGTAATTTTCATGCTGTTGTGCTGTAACTCAGAGCAGATCTGGGTGTTGCCATTGAGATTCTTGACATGGTTATAGAATGCTTTGTGGCTGTCCCTAGAATCAGTGGCAATTTTATGCTAGCTTTGGAGGATCTTATAAGGGATCTCAGCTTCTTACTAAGGCTGACCAGGGAACTCCTCCACTCATGGGATTTTACTCTTTTGCAACAGTTTTTTCCTTCTGTTGTAGAGTTTGTTTATGGCAGTGTACCAACAGACTGGCTTCCTTTTTTTGGAGGTTAGCATCTTGGTTCTGTTTGGGATAGCACAATCCATGCACTCGTAGCACGATCCATGCACTCGTGTAAGTGCTTATAGAGTGCATCTGTGTAGGATTCAGCAGTCGTAACTGTATTGTCCATCTGCATGGGTGTCATGAAGTTCGCCACTTCTGTCTTTAGAAGGATGAAGTTGGCTTTGAAGAAATTTTTTACCGTGATTTCCTTAATGGGGGGGGGGGTGGGGGCGGGATGTGGATATTTAGGGTGATTAGCTTATGGTCGGATCTGACTTCAGGTGTGGAACACCGGTCACTCATGTTGGTAATGACTAGGTCTAGAATAATGTTGCCCCTGGTGGGGGTGTGGATAAGTTGATCCAGGGCATTGGAGTTTATGAATTCCAGAAAGCGTTGAGCAAATGAGTTGGTACACGAGTAGATTTCCCAGTTAATGGTGGGGTAGTTGAAATTGCTCATAGTTAGGGTGTTTGGTTGAACCCTAATATTTTCCAGTATATCAAGAAAAGAGGAGTGGGAATCCTGGGGCATGGTGGAGGATCTGTAGCAAGCTACAATTTGGATTGCTGTTTTGCCCAGAGTTAGTTGCACTTGGATAACCTCGGATGCATTATGCTGAGCAACTAGCCTGTAGGTGTGGATATCCTTAATGAATATGGACACACCTCCGCCTTTGGTGTTCCTGTCCAGGTTAAGTGGCTGAAAAGTGTGGCATGAGTTATAGCCTGGTAATGCAGGGGTGCTCTCTGGAGCCTTGAACCAGGTCTCAGTCACTGCACAGATATCGATACTTTCCATTTTAAGGTGTGTCTTGAGTGAGTGCATTTTGAGACTTAGACTTCTAGCACTGAGTAGCATTACCGTCAGTTTTTGCTTGCCTGTTCCTGTTATGGTAGTGAATTTGTCATTTGAACCTTACCTAAAAAAGGTACTGTAGGAGCAGCAAGGGCCTTAGCCAGTATTCGGAATCCCAGGGGTGACAGGTGCAGACCATCTCTGGCAAAGCATCATGGTCTGTTGACCATGTCATCCCAGGCAGACAGATACTGGATCCCCTTAGAATGACACCAGAAGCTTAGCCAATTGCTGAAGTCAATCATTTTGTCCTTGTACTGCGGTATCATTCTGGGCGATGGCAGGATGCTACTCAGGGCTAGGGTGATACCTGCCTGGGCTACAAGATCAGAGAGCTTTTCCATGTCTTTTTTCATGTAGTCCAGGGAGGTACATCTCGGGTTATCCACACCAACATGGAAAATGACAGAGTCATATTTGTACTTGCTGTGGAGTTACCTGAGTGCATGGGTTATGTGGCAGATCCTGGCACCCGACAAGCAGCTGACAGTAACCTTCTCCTTGCTTAGTCTGGTGAGTGGGACATCAGTGTGCCTGACTATTGAGTCACCTATGACTAGAGTGTTGGGTACGTTTATTTTGCCTTATGGGCTGTGGTTGAGTGGCATACTGAGTCTGTGGGCTATGTGTCATTTGGGTTGTGTTGAGGGGTGGAGGTTGCTTGCATTTCTGCTTTCGAGGTTTCTGTTGCTTGAGCAGATTATTATTGAGAGCCTCCGCAAATGTTTTTGTGTTTCTATGTGTGGATTTTGGTGGTGTAGGTTTAGTGGGATTATGTGATTAGTGTGGTGTGGTCCAAGTGTTTACCTTCTCCTCTGACTGTCAAGTTCAGTCTTGGTTGAAGAGAGCTTTACCTCCAGTTTGGCTAGATAAGTACATCTCTTTCAGGTTGTGGTGTTGAGTGGTAGGAAGACGGGGTTGTCTGTGTACATGAGGCAACTGCTACATTGCCCCAAGATGCCCAGATTAATCAGCTAGATAGGAGAGAACACTGGGAGCGACCCTTGGACATGCCTGAAAAAAAAAATTATATATATATATATATATATATATATATATATATATATATATATATATATATATATATATATACACACACACACACACACACACACACACACACACACACACACACACACACACAAAATGTATGTCAGGGTGAAAGAAATAGTGCACAGATCCAAAATACACAGCACAACCCTTAATACATCTAGGACAGATACTCTGGTTTATCAAACAAGAATAAAGACCAACAATGAATCAACAACTAAATTCATCACCACCTTTGACACAAACAGTTACTGTACTAAGCAAATTATCCTGAAGTATTTGCACTTATTAACTAATGACCTTTTCTGGCAATATTTTTTTTCGGGGGGGGGGGGGTGGAGTGCATTTTAAAACCTGGGATCAATACTTAATATAGACTAAAACTGATTACTGTAAGAATAAAATCACTGGTTGTTCACGCTGTAATTGTATGTACTGTTACTAAGCGTTTTACATCAAATATCCACAAAACATTTGCAATTCAGTATTTGATTATCTGTAATAGTGAATGGGTAGTATGTAATGCAGTATGTGGCTCAAGCAGCTTATAAACAAAGGGACTTTGTCTAGATCTAGGGCTGTCACTGTTCCCTTTACTCGGCCCTCATTAGGCCACTGACTGAATATAATGCCCCCTTTGGCATGCATCTGTCAAGACACCAAATAATTGTAGCAAACTGGTGAAAATAAAAACTAAAGACCACAAATTCACCAGTATGACTAGTAGACAAAAGTTTATTTTTCAGGTTAAGTGCTTTCATCAAAGTAAAATTAACTTCCTCAGCAGAGTATAAGAGCTGGTTTTCTCTAAGCAAGCGAGGAAGTCAATCTTACTTTGATGAAAGCACTTAACCTGAAAAATAAACTTTTGTCTACTAGTCCTACTGGTGAATGTATCTGTCAAGAGACACACAACTGGAACACCACAGAGATACTTTACTAAAAGGATATAGGGCTTAAACAACATGTCCTACATGGACTGACTCAAAAGCCCTGTCACTATACTTGGTATCCTACAGACTGCTAAGAGGTGACCTGTTGTCTAGCATACAAGGCATCCTCATACCCAATTACTGATGGATTTACTGCATATCACCAAGTCAAATGGCATCAGAAACATTCAGTCTAGAGACCTAAACCTCTTCTGCAACATCAACAGAACAGTTTGGAGGGACAGGTATTATCTCGCAAAGGATACCACTGCTCTGGAACAGACTCCCAATCCACATAAAACAAAGATCCTCCCTGCCCACATTCAAGTGCAACTTAGATGTATGGATGTGAAACAGATGATTTACCCCAGGACTGATCCCTGTACTAATAATGGACAGAAGAAGCTCCTAAATGCTTTATACCATGCATGGGTATCCTGAAATTTTCTATTTTATGATCCCGGTTATTCTCATTAGGGGTAATATATAAGTTATCAACCATGGCATGGATAAGGCCAATCTATAACCAAATGGAATATGTTATTTCAAGCACAAAAAGGGAAATCAGTTAGACTTAAACTGACCTTCAATGAAAGGTAACCTAGTACTTACAGAGCAACCTATAAACTTTTCTGCTTTAGAAACAGAGGCTAGCTTTACATCTAGTGATACTAGATGGAGGAAATATAACAGGTCATTTTAAACATATGAAAGAATACCCCACAGCTTATTTTTCTTCCACCAGGATACAGTCAAGGGTGGTAAATCCACCTATGCAAGAGACAGAATTTTGGATAAAAAAAAAAAAAGAAAAAAAAATGGATTATAAAAATTTAGAAACAATATTTAAACCAGAATTAAATGAAGAGTTATAAGGCTATGTGTAGTACATTTCATGTTGGCAAGACAGATGTGTGTCTCAGAGGATCCCCATGCTCTGGAACAGGCTCCACATCCATGTAAAGCAGAGTCCATCCCTAACCTATTTAAGAGTAACATTGACCAATGGATGGGGAATTACAAATTCACCCTAGGTCTGGCTCTCATGTCTCTGATAGACACAGGCTGATAATAATGCCCAAACTAATAAATCCCCCTCCTATATAAGGTTCACAGACAAGTACTTGGCTAACTGCCTTTGTGGGTCATTTTAAGCCTAGCCATTTTCCCCTAGTGGGAATCAAACCTTCCACTTGTATATGAGGTAAGCTCCTTAACCATTACACCAACTCCCAACTATTTAAATGAAGGTGGAAAGATTCAAATTTTGCAACTGGAAACAGCTTATTAACAAGCCAGAACTTTAGTCGTGTGTGTTAACTGCAACCTCTAGAAAATTAAAGTTATGTATTCACCATAACTATGCATCTGTGTTGTCCATTTTCATTCTTCCTCAACTGATAGGCCTCAAATCCGACTTGGATGCATTTGCCTAGACTCTTGGATCCAACTATTCAGCTCCTCCCTTTACCCATAATACCTCAGAACCCTGTAATACGTCAGATTGAATTTACTTCCCCAGAAGCAGATGGACTAACCATAGCCAATATAAAAGGAAAGTCAAAGAAAAATATAAGGGCTCAAACAGGAACAATTGCTCCATTACTATCAAGGTCATTCCCAGATGAAAAGGACTGAAGGTGGGAAGTTGAGGAATAATGAAAATGGACAACACAGATTCATAGTTATGGTAAGTACATAACTTCATATCTGATATTGTCATTTTCATTCATTCCTCAACTGATGGGACAGAGTCCTCAGCTAGAACACTGAGTGGCCCTGATGGAAGGAAACTCTGGAGTACTACAGAACTAAAGGCAGCTCTGTTCTTGGAGATCAAGTCCAACTTGCAATGAGCAATAAAAATATGAGCACTGGACCAAGTAGCTACAGCACAAACGTCATCAATAGAAACTCTGGACCAAAAAGAAGAGGAAGTAGCTATGGATCTAGTGGCATGAGCTTTTGGAGGTCACTAGCCTTAAGCAGCATCCTACCATCACCCAGAATGATGCCACAGTACAAACAGAAAATGACTGACTAACAATTGGCTTAGATTCTGGTGTCATTCCAAGGGGATCCAGTACCTGACAGCCTGGAAGAACATGACTGACAGACCACGATGCTTTGACAGAGATGGCCTTCATCTGTCTCCCCTGGGCTTCAGGCTTCTGGCAAAGGCTCTTGCCTCCCCCATAGTGCCTTTTTTAGGCAAAGTCCTGAGAACAAAATTACCAACTTGAAAAATTCTTCTAAACGAAATGTAAAGGTCATGCTGCTAAACACCAGCAGTCTTAACATGAAACTGCATTCACTGCAAGCATTCCTCGTCCTGGAAGATGCTGTCATTTGTGCATTCACTGAAACCTGGTTCAAAGCTGCGGAGAGCACCCCAGCCTTACCAGGTTACTTGCCCTATCATACTTTCAGACCCCAAACAGGGGGCTACAAAGCCAAAGGACATGGAGTTTCAATATTTATCAGACATACACACCTCCAGGCTAGTCAAACAGTATGACGCACAGGAGACACTCCAGGTGCAGTTAACTATTGACAAAACACCTAACTCAAATCATAGCTAGCTACAGACCCCCAACCATGACTCAGGAGGCCCACTCCACCTATCTGGACTTACCTGAATCCATCAAGATTCAGCCCTCTATCCTGATCCTAGGTGACTAAAGTACAGTTTTGTACCTACCATAAATGTAGATGTTCGAGGATTCCCTTGCTGCAGTCCTGACAATTGGGGTATAGTCCGCGTCCCAGTCGGCCCGAATACCAGAGTATAAGGCTGACGTCGGTCATGGCGCCTTAGACTGACGTCAGTACGTCAGGGTACTAATGCGCATGACCGACGCCATTTCCTCAGTCTTTTCTTGCCCCAGATGTCAGAAGACCCAAAAAGACAAGTCCCAAAAACAACCTGCACCAAAAAACATGTACAATATATACAGTAATATATACAAAAAATATAAGCATGTAAACTCACCTACACAACCACCCTGAAACACAGAGGGAAGGAGGGAGGGTAAATTGGACTGCAGCAAGGGAATCCTCGAACATCTACATTTATGGTAGGTACAAAACTGTACTATGTTCTTCGTCTTCCCTTGCTGCAGTCCTGACAATTGGGTAGAATCCCAAAGCAGAGGTAAGGGAGGCTGGCAAATTATAAAGTAGCAGGAGCTGACAACATGCCTTGTAAAACAGCTGTGGCAAAACCAGCTCTAGTCTTAGAGTATATAGGCAGGTGATAATGCCTAGAGAAAGTATGCACTGAACTCCAAGTAGCTGCTTCCAGAATATCCTTAGTTGCCACCCCCTTAGAAATGCTGTTGAAGTGGCAGTAGCCCTAGTGGAATGAGGCCTAATCCCAGCTGGAACCTCTTTGCCATGATGGGAATAACAAAATGCAATGCAAAAGCCAATCCACCTAGAAATAGTTTGTTTTGACACAGGCTTGCCCTGTGAACTTAAAGCAAAAGAAACAAGTAACTGCTGAGACTGCCTAAAATCTTTAGTCCTGCTCAAATAATAACGCAATTGCCTGTGTACATCTAAAGTGTGCAAAATCTTTTCCCCTTTATTTTGAGGATCTGCAAAAACGTAGGCAAATGAATAGTTTGGTTTAAAGCCACACTAGAAACCACCTTAGGCATAAAGGAAGGATTAGTACGTAATGATACCCTGTCCTTATGGAAAATCAAAAGGGCTCTACTGCCATAAGGGCCTGCAACTCAGACACCCTTCTTGCAGAAGTAATAGCCAACAGAAAAGCAGTCTTCCATGACAAATATTTCAATTCAGCAGTAGCTGCAGGCTCAAAAGGTTGTAGAGTAAGTTTTTCCAACACAAAATTGAGATCCCAAGCAAGAGTAGGAGCTCTACGTGGCCGTCTTATATTCTTTGCCCCTCTAAGAAACTGCTTGAACAAAGGATGCGAAAACAAAGGTGGGTCACAATCATAGTGAGCTGAAATTGCTGCAGCATGAATCTTTATGGAAGAGAAAGACAAACCTTTGTCCAATAATTCAGTAAGATATTGAAGAGCCACACTCAAATTAGGCTCTGAAATCTCCAAATTCTTTGCTGTACTCCAAAATAAAAATCTCTTCCATTTTTCTGCGTACACTCTCCTAGTACTAGGCCTTCTAGCTTCCATAATCACATTTAAAACTTGTTGAGGAAGCTGAGACCTACCATGCTTCAACACAGAATATGCCAAGCTGTGAGATGAAGAGATTGAAGCTTGACATTGAGCAGATGACCGTCCTTCTGAGATAACAGATGAGGAATCAGAGGTAAAGGCCATGGAGGCTTCTTTACAAGACTCCTTAGAAGTGGGTACCAGTGTTGCGAGGCCAATCTGGAGCTATCAAAATCATCCTTGGCCTGTCCTGTCTGACCTTTAGTAATACCTTTGGAAGAAGAGGTAGAGGTGGAAAGGCATAGACATGAAGGTTTTTCCAACTGAAAGACAGAGCATCCACTTTCCAAGCTGTGTGATGAAACCCCTTTGTGCAATACTTTGGCAGCTGGTGGTTTAGTGGAGAAGCGAACAGATCTATGTCTGGAGTTCCCCATGACACTGTCAATTTCTGAAATACATGAAGATCCAGTTTCCACTCGTGGGGATCCATGATTTGTCTGCTTAATACATCTGCTAGGGAGTTCTGTGCTCCTGGCAGAAACCTTGCCTGAAGAGTCAGTTGCAGGCTTAACGCAGTCTCCCATAAAATCATTGCTTGCCTGCATAGAGGATAAGAATGTGTTCCCCTTGCTTGTTGATGTACCACATGACAGTTGTGTTGTCTGTCAGAATCAACACCTGCCCTGGAAGAAGTAACTCCTTGAACGCCATCAATGCAAACTGGACTGCTAACATCTCCTTCATGTTGATATGTAGATGCTGTAGTCTGGCAGGCCACTTGTCTTGTATCCACTTTCCATTTAGATGAGCTCCCCAAGCAGTGTCCGAGGCATCTGTCGTTAAAATCTGACTCGCCTCTGGCCGGGTCACAGAGAGTCCCTTGTTTAGGTGACATTCCTGAGCCCACCACAAGAATTCCTTTTGAAGGCAAGGTATTATTTGAATGACAGTGTCCAAATCTTGGCAGTGCTGTGTCCATACATTTTGAGATACCATTGCAGCTTCCTCATATGCAGTTTGGCATTGGGAAGCACCAGAATACAAGATGCCATGAACCCTAATGCTTGAAGGACTGTCCTTGCAGTCAGCACGGACTGATGAGATAGTTGGTGGAAGTAAAGTGACAGACTCTTTTGTTTGTCCGGGGTTAAAAAGGCCATCTGGGCTGCTGTATTCAGTCTCACACCCAGAAAGCACATGTCTTGAGAGGGTACTAGACTGGACTTTATTTCGTTCACAGAATACCCTAGGCATCTTAGCACTGCTATGACATATTCCAGATGCTGTAGAAGGTGTTCCTTTTCTTGAGCCAGAATCAGGCAGTCGTCCAAGTAAGGATAAATTTGAATGCCTTGAAGCCTGAAGTAAGCTATCACTGGAGCCAGAACCTTTGTGAATACTCTGGGCAGTAGATAAGCCAAAGGGCAATGCAGAGAACTGATAATGAAAATCTCCAGTTCGAAACCGCAGATACTTTCTGCAACTTAGCCTTATGGGCACATGAAGGTAAGCTTCCTTGAGATCCAAAGTTACCATCCAGTGATCCTTGCCCAGCAGAGGTAACAGTTGCTGTAACGTCAACATCTTGAACTTGGGAATGTCCAGATAAGTGTTGAGGATAGATAAATCCAAAATTGGTCTCCACGTGTTCCCCTTCTTTGGTACTAGGAACAGGCGAGAATAAAATCGAAGCCCCTTTCTGACACAGGGACTGGCTGAATAGCCCCTATCTGGAGTAACTGAGAAACTTGCTTGTGAGCCTCTTTTCTTTGTGGAGGAGGAACATCTGGCATGCCTTTGAAAGGGGCATTGTGTGGAAATAAAATCTGTACCCGTGATGAATGATATCCAGCACCCATCTGTCTTGAGTGATTAAATCCCAATTTTCTTTGAAAAGAGACAATCTTCCTCCCAAAGGAGCTGCCAGGCGAGAGTCCACTGGCAGCTGAAAAGGCAGGTCATTGGTTCTGCTTACGAAAGGACTGACCCCTGCCCTCACCAGAAGTCTGAGCAGGTGAACTGTCTGATCTAGGCCTAAACGAACCTTGAGCCCTGCCCCTACCACGTCTAGACCTACCCCTAGACTGGGAACCATAAGCAGGATACGTCCACCCCTTAGCAGGCCAATTTCTACTAAACTTGGAGGCTGCACCTGCAAAAATCTTTAACAGTCTGCATAGACTTAGCTTTGTCCTCCATTTTCTTTAAAACTGCTTCCACAGGCGGTCCAAACAACACATCAGACTGTAAAGGAGCATCCAAAATCCTGGTCTTAACATGCTCAGCTAAATTCTGATCCTTCAACCATGCATGTCTGCGAAGAACAGAACTAGTAGCAGCCACCCTCGAGGAGGCCTGAACAGCATCAAAACCACACTGCAAAGAATGCTTACCCACTTGTTCAGACACATGAACCAAATCCAGCAATTCTTTACACTCAATACCTTCCGCCAAAGCATCCACCTTAGATTTCAATTGTGAAAGGAGATAATTCTGATATTTCAGCATATGAAATTGACAATTCAACGCCCTCATGGCTAGAGTGGAAGAAGTATATACTTTCTTACCCCACCTATCCAAAGCCCTTGCCTCTTTATCAGAGGGTACAGGATTTTTAACCACAGAAGCTTTAACACCTTTAGGCCCCTGAGAAACAGTTTCTGGGTCCGCCCTGGGACTCTTAAACAAATACTTATGAGCTTCGGGCACCCTATAATACCTATCAGGCTTAACAGGAGCAGGAGGCAAGGAATCAGGGTTCAGAGAAGCCTCTGCACAAACATCCTCCACCACATTCAACACAGGAGCGATACCTAAGGGCCTATGCTGGGGCAAAACAAGAATTCCCTAAGCCTTTTTCTGGAGTCAGAGTAATGTTGGCCTTCCCATTTAAAGTGCTCCCTCATGGAGTGAAGAGTCTCTGAAAATGAAAAATCCTCAGGAGGAGAAGCTGAAGGAGTGGAATCATCCACATCAGAATCAGAATAAGTAGGAAACTCTTGCAAGTCTTCCACAGAAGACTCTGAAGCCTGTGAACACTGTTCAAAACTATCAAACTCCTGTTCCACCCTAGGCCTCTTATCAGGTGGGGGCATAGAACCTCTAATCAGAGTAATCAAATCTTCTGCCATTTTAAGCATATGTTTCTTAGGCACAGAGCCGAAATGCTAGGAGAAGCCCCTACAGAAGCTGAACTTGGCCTTCCTCTAAAAGAAGCTTTGGCAACAGAAGGAGAGGCCCTAACTACCTTGGGAAGAGAGGGAAGAACAGTTACCTGAGAAGCCCCTCAGCCTGGCCTACCTCCTGAGAGGGCACATCCTGTAACAGTAAAGTATCTGCCTGAGACTCCATAGAGACTCCTGGCAAAACCTCTGGCTCCCCTGAGCCTTCTAAAGGACCGGCGTCCGGGACTGCCGGTTCCTCACCCCTAGACTTCACTGTTTTGTCCTTGCGCTTCTTAGATGAAGCAGGCGTCGGAGTATCCGACGGCATAGTATAATTGCAACGCTTCCCAAACACTAACCTAGCACAATCAAGCCTCCTCTTAATAGTGCGCTTGTTAAATCTAGCACAAGAGCGGCAACCAACAACGTCGTGCTCAGGCCCTAAACAAGGTATACACAAAGTATGATAATCCCTATGCGGTATCTGCTTCCCACAAGAAATACAGTTATTCACTTTTTCTGACATCCGGTTAAATACTGAGGCAAGAAAAACCAAAATGTTCCCAACGGGTTACTTAGCCAACTCTGTATTCGGTCTGAAACTCCGGTTTCGGAAAATCTCAGAACGCCAACCTGCACTCGCAAAATTGCTTCTGCATCGGACCATGCGGCAAAAAAGACTGAGGAAATGGCGTCGGTCATGCGCATTAGTACCCTGACGTACTGACGTCAGTCTAAGGCGCCATGACCGACGTCAGCCTTATACTCTGGTATTCGGGCCGACTGGGACGCGGACTATACCCCAATTGTCAGGACTGCAGCAAGGGAAGACGAAGAACATCTACCCAACCATAGAGTGGAAGACCTATTCTAGCTCAAACATGAATGCCAATAGATTCCTCGACTTCGTCAATGCCAATGCACTGGATCTCCCCCCACATGAGGTGAAAATATCCTGAACCTAGTACTAACCAACATGAATAGCCACTGTAGCACCCCTACAGTGTCATCCTCCTTGGTAAGATCCGGCCATAAAACAATCACTTTCAAAGTCACCAACTCCCCTGACTCCCCCTTGCCAGGGTCGAACAAAAAACTTTCCAAAGCTGACTACAACCTCCTGAGAGCAGGTATAAGCAGCTTCACAGCCACCTTCCCTTCAGCTGAACCAAGCACTAATGTCCAAGCCTACAGCAAAAAAACTATATGAGCACCTATATAGCTGCATGGACTCAGCAATACCGGACAGGACCAAATCATCTTCCTCAAGGAAGAGTAAATCTGTCTGGTGCACTGCGGCAATAAACAGACTCAAAGGAAAAAAAATTGCAGTCCAGGACCAAGAAGGAGCAGATGCCAAGTTGGAAACAATCTCTCCTTTGCCTGAACAACCAAATGAGGTCACTGGTGAAATCCTCTAAGGCTAACTTCGAGTACAAACTGGCTGCATCCACTAAGGACAATCACAAGGCCTTCATCACATATGGCAGCAAAACTCCCAAATCTGCTCTGAATTCGTGGTCAGGAATATCACATATACAAACGCCATAGATATAGCCAACCTGCTGGCAGACAATTTCAGTGAAAACTTCACCCCCCCCTGTCCCCCATCAGTAAACCAGGGCATTCCCAGAACCTGCCCCCCCCCCATCACCAAGGAATAGGTTATTATTGCCCTCTCAAAGGCAAAAAATACAGCTTCCATGGGAACCAACATCATCCCTGGCCATGTCCTACATGAACTCAGGGAAGTACTCTCAGTACCACTAGGCACCCTATTCAACCAAAGCCTGTGCACTGGCTTCATCCCAGCAGAATGGAGGACAGCCACTGTCATCTCACTGCACAAAGGTGGAGCGTCCACTGGTCCAGGTAATTATAGGCCAATCAGCTAGCTTGATCTGCAAGGCCATGGAACGCATTATCATGGACCTTATAAACAAGGACAGTGGGAACCTCCAAATGCTTGATCCCACATAATTTGGTTTGGTCAAAGGGAGATCATGCCTGTTAAACTTGGTCGCCTTCTTCAAAACAGTCACCAAAGCCATGGATGAGGACAAGACAGTGCACACTGCCTACCTTGACCTAGCCAAAGCCTTCGACACTATTCCCCAATCGGGCATAACAGATAAACTCTCCCAGCTAGGCATCAACTCATATGTCACCAGATGGACAGCTAACTGGCTCACTGATAGAACCCACTCAGTCAAAATAGGGGAAGCCACCTCTAGTAGTGGACTCGTAAGAAGCGGCGTACCCCAAGGATTGGTCTTGGAACCTCTACTGTTTGGGATACACTTTTCTGAGGTGCAAACCAAAACCAGTGGTCAGTGGCTGACCAATCTGCAGATGACTGCAAGCTGGGCACAGTCATAAATTCCCCTAGTAATGTGAACATCTTCTAAGAGGGCCTTAATCAAACTAATGACTGGTGCCAGAAACATGGCCTCAAACTGAATGCCAAGAAATGCATCATAATCTGCTTTGGGGAAAATGGTGTCCCCACTAATTATCACATTAATAACAATGTACTAAGCATGCAATCAGTGGTGAGGGACTTGGGCACCCAGGTTGATACCAAACCGACTTTTGACCGCCATGCTGCCTCTGTTGTACGGAAGGTTTTCTACATGGCTCACCTCATAAGTAAGGGTATTTCATCCAGGAACAAGGAGGTCATAACATCCCTGTACTCCTCCCTTATCAGACCCATTATCGAGTACAATGCCCCCTTTGGCACGTACCTTGCCAAGCACATGCAGCAACTGGAGAGACCACAGAGGTTCCTGACCAGGAAAATCCAGGGTCTTGAACACCTATCCTATACAGATAGGCTAAAAGACTTGTCCCTCTACTCAGTTTCAACCAGACTGCACAGAGGTGACCTGTGTCTGGCATACAAGGCCTACTCAGACTCAGCGTTGATAGAGTTGCTGCATATCCATAAATCAAACTCCACTCGCGCAACCTGCATGCAAGGTCTCAACCTGGTCTGTGACATAAATAGAACTTGTTGGCGGGATAGATTTGTGTCCCAGTGACTCCACATCTGTGGAATAGACTTCCTCTCCATGTCAAGCAGAGTACCTCACTAGCCCTCTTTAAGAGGAACCTGGAAGACAAGATGGAAAACAGAAAATATACCCCTGGGATCCCACCTGTGTCCCTGCTGGACAGGGAAAACAGGTGCTGACTTTGTGAGAACATGGGTGAAATTCTTGGCTAGGCTTATAAGGGCCTCCGGGCCAATAGCCTAGTACTGTCCTATGAACCTATGAATAACATGTATATAGAATCGAACCATGAGAAACAAGGCTGTAGCAGCCGCCACTGACCCTAAAACTTGAAGAACCAGTCTTGCTGGGGAGAAGGGTGTGAAAGAATCTATCTCATCTACAATCTTATTGACTATACTCTGTTTGATGGAAGAAAGACCAGTTAACTGGTGGTGTCCAGGAGTGCTTCTATAAATCCAAGACTTGAACAGGTTGTAGATGGGAATTGGCATAAATGACTGTGATTCCAAAAGACTGACATAAATGGAGTAAGTAGTTTCTGGCTTTCTCAAAGAGACGTCTGGCTGGGGCAGTGAGGAGCTAGTTATCCAGGTAAGAAAACACTAAATCTGAGCAGCCTCAGGTGAACTGCTACCACTGCCATACACTTGGTGAACACCCTGAAAGCTGTGGTGAGACGAATTGGCAGGTCTCTCAACTGAAAGAGACTGGCCCCCAGCTAAAAGCGCAGTTACCTCCAGGAGTGTCTGTTCATTTTGATGTGACATTATACACCCTGGAGATTGACAGGCAGCATCCAATCATCCTTCCGTAGAAAAGGTACACCGGACTGAACTGTGCCCATCCAGAATTTGGAATTCTTTATAAACTGATTGAGATAGCCAAGTCCAGAATGGGTCTCAGGTCCTCTGCTTTCTTTGGCACTAAAAAGAACCTTGAGTAAGTTCCAAATCCTCTCTGGCTTGAGTGGACCTGTTAAATGCCTTTTTTCTAGCAGCTTTTGAATTTCTAGGGCTGCTAATTCCCACTGACTAGGTGAAATGTTGGGGAACCTTTTCTGACTGGTTGATGGGATTTGCAAAAAGGGAATGAAATAACCACTGTAATATAATTTTTCACACTCAGGTGTCATTTGTGACTGATGCCCAGGTTTCTGGGTGCAGAGACAAGCTCCTGCTTCGCCTCTGGAGTAGAGCAGTCAGGCAGCCCTTCATGAGTGCTGGAAAGGTTTTATCTAAGAAGCAATCTCAAAACCCTTAAGTTTTGCAGACCTCCTCTGCTGTCAGGGAGGGTTCTTCCTTTGGAATTTCCCCCCTTTCTCTAGGAGAAGTTTTCCCTCATGAGTCCTGGAAAGGTCCTTGTGACATTCACAACCACATCTTTTTACCTCTGCATTGAATCCTGGAAAATTATCTCTGCAGAGTATAAAGACATATTCCCATGGCAGACAAGGTCTTCCCATCTTGCTCACTATGGGAGAACATTTCTTTCATTGTTGGGTTAAAAAAGAAGGGTGGCCACGGTGGTGCAGTAGTTAGCATTGTTGCCTCACAGCAAGAGGTTCTCTGGTTCGATCCTCGGCTGGGGTGCCTACTGTGCGGAGTCTGCATGTTCTTCCTGTGGTCGTGTGGGTTTCCTCCTGGTGCTCCGGTTTCCTCCCACATCCCAAAGACATGCTGTAGGTGGACTGGACACTAAATTGGCCCCAGGTGTGAATGTGTGTGTGCCTTCTGTGGAAGGTTGGGTGCAGGGCTGGCAACTCGACACTATAAAACTCTACTGCCAATCATGAGCGGACAGGTGATCCGCTGTGGCGACGCCTAACCAGGAAAAAGCCGAAAGAAGAAGAAGTTGGGCCAAAAAAGAAGATCCATCAAAGAGAACATTGATGAATGAAGACTTGAAGGGCTCTGCAAAGTCACATAAGCACATACAGGCATGCCTCCTGACAGCTATGCCAAAACTCGACACCCATGAGGAACCTGCAGCTGTGTGAGAGATTAACCTCATGGATGCTTTGGAGATGGACTGAAGGGTGACTAGTTGTGAAGACAGCTGTTTATGCTCCTCTGCTGACATAGATCCAGGAAGAGATCTGGAGAGTTATTTAACCAAGTCTCACTGCAGTCTACTGAAGTCTGTGAAATAATTCTGCAACATCGGAGTAAAGGTCAATGAGGTGTAAATGCACTTTCCAAAGATGTCCATGACCTTTGACTCTCTGTTAAGAGGGTGGACAGGAGGAGCTCTGTTCTGCCAGCTCTTTTGTTAGTGGCTGCCACCACAACCATGGCATCCACAGAAACTCCTTTACTCCAATGAGGCCTATCTGTGGGAGGGGCAAGAAATTTATTGGAGTGACGAGGAATGGGTTCCATGACATCGGATTCCTTCCATGCCCGGCGAGACACCAGATCTATAATGTTATCAGCCATGGGGAAGGTAACCCAACACGTAGATCAGTCGGACCTGGGTCGAAAGACCATCCCACCTTTCAGACTAAGGATCTCTAGAATGTCAACAAAGGACAGGTCTTCCGGTGGAAACCTTGGGGACCCACCCATTCATTGAAGTTAGTGTCTTTGGTTATAGATTCATGGGGGAAATCTCTGTGCATACTTCTGCACAACTTCTGGGGCACCTCATCAGTGGGATGATCTGAAGAGGTATCATAACAGAGGGGAAGTTCCTGTATGGGAACTGCCTGGAAGCTTGAACAGAACAGCTGACCCGCAAAATAGAATGATGAGGCTCAGAACTAGGATCCAATGGCAGTAGAGGGATAGAATTCAAAGAATTAAGAGTAGACTGAACTCTTGGATGAGAGAAAGTCCTCTCCACAACCTCAAAGGCAGAAGGACCAGGAGAACACAAAACTGGCATCACCACAGCCGAAGCTCAAGGAGTTGATGAGCCTTGACTTTGCTCAGGCTCATGCCACAAGGGAGGAATCAGACCTGAACTATCTAGCACCAAAGCGCAGAGGGAAAGGGACGACTCCGTCAACCTCGGAGTCAAACCCATCACCCTGGATCTTGTTCTGAAGCTTCAGTTTTGAGACCCATCCTGTTCTGGAGGGGGGTCTCGGCGGGGGTCAGCTCCAGGGATGTCGCTGGAGTCGAAGACCATCTTCGGATCCAACACATCGACTCTCGGAATTCTCAGATCAGAGGGCTCCAAAATTTTCAGACAGATCAGAGAAGGAGAAAAAAGTGGGTAAGAAACAGGTTGAAGGCTCACAAATTCAATGCGAGACAGAGCCAACAATTCCCCTACCTGAATCCAAGTTCTGAGAAACTTCATCATCTTTTCCACATATGCTTAAGATAGGCTCCAGGAGGAGCTGACAGAGGATGATGTGGAAGAGAGGCATGGCATCCTCTTTGGTTTCTCCTGTAAGAAAGGAGGCCATGTGGAAATAGGCTCTGGTAAAAAATTAGGACCCCGGGTTCTGGAGATTTCAGTGTCCCTACAGTTGGATCTAAAGGTGTGAGAAACAATCTTTTCACTGTTTTAGCTGGCAGCTCTGAGGCTGAAGCAGATTTTGGAGAACAGGCAAAAGAATGTTTTCTGTGTTCTTTGAAGTCGGAAGAGGATTTTTGTTTCTTGGTGGGGGGGGGGTGAACCCCTGAAACAGAAGCAGCAGAGGAAGAAGCATGTGGAGGAAGCGGTCCTTTTAAGGCCAGCTTATTCTGACGATCACTCAAAGCCTGAGAATTAAAGCCTAAACAAATCTGACAACATGGGCCGTTCCGAAACAGTGTACTCACTCCCTTGTGCGCACCAGAAGTGAGTATCCTATGCTCACAGGAAGTACACTTTTTAAAATCTGTAGGTTTTCAACCATGTCAAAAGACAAGAAAAAGAACAAAGATTTTTTTTTTTTTTTTTTGTTATTTGGAATTTGGAAGGTACAGAAATTGCAGACAGGACCAATACCAGCAATGTTATACAATAATTATCTTGTGAGGGGGTAAGAAGAAAGACAAGAGAAAAACAACAATGGTAAGAAGTACCCTATAAAAAAGGGTAAGAAAAAGCAAAACTTTTAACACCTAACACAGAAAACCTGAAACTAGAAAGACAGGAAGGGTGAAAGGTAGAACATTATAAATAATTTCTAATTTTACTCACAAATAAGCTATGAAGAACACCCTAAAGGCTCCAGATCAGAGGTTGGATCCAAGACCCATCAGTTGAGGAATGAATGAAAATGACATCAAATCTAACTAGCATACCCCCTCCTAATAAACTCCTATGATACACAGGAATACAACTAGGTTGGACTGTACAGCTTGGCTTATTATAAAGGTCCTGGTAGTAGTCAGCGTAGTATGTAACTACAAACTATGGTGGTGAGCTATCATTTTTCTAAATAAATTATGATCACTGTTTACTATGCATATGCTGTAAATGAAATTTAATTAAAAAAAATGGATACCAATTTTGTTTATTAGAAAGTGTATGGATTATCTCTCCAGGATTTTTTTTTCAAAGAGAAATGGTCTGACTTTATATTTCAAAAGATGTAAATCAATGGTCATGTGACAAACCCCCCCCCCCCCCCATTTAAACATCATAAGGATGTCTCGCAGCATTGAAAAGCTGAAAGGAGAAACCCCAAGTTTGCTGTAAGGTGGGAAGCCTTTACTTTTGGGCAATAAAGATATACAGAGTTGAATTTTCCTGGTGATGGAATATTGTTATGTGCTGTGTTTTGGATCTGCGCACCATTTCTTTAACTCTAATGCAAGTTGTGTTTCATACATATTTGGTTGAGTTCATGCTGACATCACACTTGTACTCTTCTGAATTTTGACATGGTTTCCCCTGGCCTGGTTGGTTTACTGGAGGGCCTTTGACAGGTATATGGGATATATGTTGACTTTCTCCAATTGTAAAGGAACTGCCAGGGGTTATCATCATCATTAACACATCCGGAACAATCAGATACAAGCAAGGATGCTCCAAAACATATTTGCTGTGTTTACTAAACAAACAAGGAAGCTGCAAACTAATTATTTAATATTTAAGGATGTTTAAGGACATACAACGCAGAAGATGGTCCACCGAGATCTGCAGGGCTCCTTAGAGCAAGGAAATGAAGCTTCAATGACAGTTTTATTTAAAAATGGCACTGCATTTGTACAACTGCTAATCAGAGGAAGAGATGCCCTTTTTTTTTTTTTTTTTTTTTTTATAAACAAAACCAGGAAGTGTTGCCTTAAATGAAGCTCACCGTTTTGTGAATAACTCTTCATATTATGAACTGTTTGAAATGTACAAGAAAAACTTTGAAGAACTGGATAAATAGCTACAGTTCAAAAAACAAAGGAACGTGAAGAGCTACAGTTCAGGAAACAACATTTTTACAAGGAAATTAAGACACTAAAAATGAATACTGCTTTTTCTTGGAAAGATACAACTATGGAATTAATTTTGCAAAATATACCCCCCCCCCAAGAGATAAGAAAAGTACAGTTGTGTACATGTACCATAAATGTAGATGTTCGACTGTATTCACTGTTGCAGTCATCACATTTGGGTTATCTGCTTGCAGTAGCCCTCAGTCAGCCTGATTATCAAAGTCTTGGGTCCTGCATTGGTTGCTGTCTCATCTTCCATGACGTCAGGGTATAAAGCATGCAGCCGATGCCATTACATCAGTTTTTCATGCCCCAGATGTCAGGTGCCCCCATGGGAAGCAATTAAATATATATACAAAGTTACACCTCCAACAAAAAAGCAAATACACCAAAAAGCTTTAAGCATAGTAAACAAGAGGTATAGCCAAAAGAAGTCATGGGGGCTGGAGGGAGGGTAACCAGGACTGCAACAGTGAATACACTCGAACATCTACACTTAAGTGTACACAACTGTACTATGTTCTTCGTGTTTCACTGTTGCAGTCATCACATTTGGGTAGATTCCCAAAGCTAAGGATGGCAGGAGGAATTAGATAACATTAGGACCAGCTATAAGGCCCTGCAAGACTGCGGTGGCAAAGCCAGCTCTGGATTTAGAGAAAATTGGCAAATGGTAATGCCTGGTGAAGGTATGTACAGAACTCCATGTAGCAGCTTCTAGGATGTCCCTGGTAGGGACTCCTCTCTGAGAAAGGCTGTAGAGGTAGATGCAGCCCTGGTTGAATGTGGTCTTACCCCCTGTGGGGTAGGTTTTCCATAGTGCTTATAGCAGAAATCAATGCAATGGCCTATCCATTTAGAAATGGTTTGCTTTGAAATGGCCTTCTCCTCTGCCCCTACAGCAAATGCCACCAGCGGCTGTTCAGATTTCCTGAGTGGTTTAGTCCTGTCCAAGTAAAATCTAAGTTGTCTGTGCACATCTAAGGAGTGCAGTATACGTTCCCCTTTGTTGAGTGGATTAGAAAAGGTTGGCAAATTAATGGACTGATTAAGAGCCATACTGGATACTACCTTGGGCATGAAGGAGGGATTGGTCCTGAGGGACGCCCTGTCCGCATGAAAGATGATGAAAGGCTCCACTGCCATAAGGGCTGTAATTCAGACAGTCTTCTTGCTGAAGTGATGGTTAAAAGGAAGGCTGTCTTCCAAGAAAGGAATTTCAACTCTGCATTTGCAGCTGACTCAAAAGGAGTAGCGTGAGTTTTTCCAATACAAAGTTAAGGTCCCAGGCTGGAGTTGGAGCTCTCCTGGGTGGTCTTCAGTTTTTGGCCCCTCTGAGGAACTGCTTGAGCAGTGGATGAGAGAAGAGGGTAGTTCTGTGCTGAAATGGCTGAGGCATAAACTTTGATGGAGGAAAAAGAAAGGCCCTTGTGAAGCATCTCAGTTAAGTATTGAAGAATCTGAGGTAAATTGGGTGCTGCTATGCCCATGCCCTGAGTTTGGTCCCAGGAACAGAATCTTTTCCATTGTTCAGCATAAGATTTTCTAGTACTAGGCCTCCTTGCCTCCAGAATGACATCCAACACTTGCTTACTGAGGGATGGTAACAGAGAGATCAGGTAATTTAGCCAGGCTGCCAGGTTCAGGGTTTGAAACTGAGGGTGCAGAATCTGGCCCTTCTGTTGGGACAGCAGGGTAGGGGTCTGAGGCAGGTGCCATGGTGTCAGCAGTGAAAGGGTACCAGTGTTGGCATTGCCAGTCTGGTGCAATCAGTATCATCCCTGGTTTGTCCTGTTTGATCTTTAGTAGTACCTTGGAGAGGACAGGCAGAGGAGGAAAAGCATAAACACCAGGTGAAGGACAGGGCATCCACTTTCCAAGCTTGTTTGTGGGGAGTCCTTGTGCAGAATTTGTCCAACTGGTAGTTCTGGGGGGAGGCAAACAGGTCTATCTCTGGGCTCCCCTATTTGTTTATCAACATGTTGAATGTCTTTGGTTCCAGTTTCCACTCGTGTGGTTCCATGAGATTTCTGCTTAGATCGTCTGCCGGTGTATTTAGCTTTCCTGGCAGGAATTGAGCCTGTAGGTGCACTTGGTAGTTCAAGGCTGTGTTCCACAGAGCCATGGCTAGTCTGCACAGAGGGTATGAGTGGGTTCCCCCCTGCTTATGTACCACATAACAGCGGTGTTGCCTGTCTTTACCATTAATTGTCCTGGAAGAATGTGGTCCTTGAAGGCTGTCAAGAGCATTCTGTACAGCTAACATTTCTTTTTGATTGATAAATAGGTGCATTTGACTTGGGTTCCATTTGCCCTGAATGCACTTCCCTGCCAAGTGAGCCCCCCATGCATAGTCTGATGCATCTGTTGTTAGGGTTTGGGCGGCATGGGGTAGAGTGAATGGCAGTCCCTTGTTTTGGTGGCAGGCCTCTGCCCACCAAAGGAACTCTATCTGTAGGCAAGGTATGACAGGAATCATTGCTTATACATCCTGAGAATGTTTACACCATATGCTTTTTAGATTCCATTGTAGTTTCCTCATATGCAGTCTTGCATATGGAATTAGGAGAATGCAGGAGACCATGAATCCCAGGCTAGCAGTATTTGTCTTGCAGATAACAGGGTCTTTGTGGCCATTAGTTTGAAGTAGGCTGTCAAATGAACTTGTTTCTCTTGCGTGAGGAAAGCCATCTGGGAAATTGTGTTCAAGCTTGCTCCCAGGAATACAATTTGTTGGCAGGGTACAAGATGCGATTTCTTTTCATTTATGGTGTACCCCAGAGAAGTTAGCAATTTTTGTACAAACGCCAGATGATTCAATAGTATGTCCTGGCTTTCTGCCTGAATTAGACAATCGTCCAGGTATGGGTATATCTGAATATTTCTTTGCCTGCAAAATGCAATGACTGGAGCTAGGCACTTCGTGTATACCCTGGGCACAGCAGATATGCCAAAGGGCAGTGCAGGGAACTGATAGTGCATGAAGCCTGCTTTGAAGCATAGGTATCTTCTGCAAGATTCCCTAATTGTGATGTGCAGGTAGGCTTCCTTTAAATCGCATCTATATTACCTTATCGAAGTGTCAGAATATCAAATCTGATATGGTCGACACCATATCATTGAAATCTGAAACATCAAAATATAAAAAAAATGCCTAAAAACAAAAATAAATAAAAACTTACCTTTGCAAGCAGGGGGGCAAGCCCCCCTGCACCCCCCCACCCCCCTACTTAAATCTACCAACTCCAAGACTGCACTACATTGAACTAAACGGAAATCTCCCCTTACGAAGATTTCCGTTTAAAAGTTCAGTGTTTTTTGCTTTCGCTAATCTGATGCCGACAATATCAGCTTCAATATTGTCGGCCTTCGACAACGTGAAGTGGACCCTTTAAATCCAGTGTTGCCAACCAGGCATCCTTGCCTAGCACAGGAAGCAACTGGTGAAGAGTTAGCATCTTGAATTTTGGGATCACCAAAAAAGTGTTTAGGATAGAGAGGTCCAGGATAGGATGCCAGGAGTTGACTTTTCTGGGCACCAGGAAAAGTCTTGAGTAGAAACCTTGTCCCCTTTCCTCTTCTGGGACAGTTTGAATAGCCCTGATACTTAGAGAATTTGCTTTTGCGCCTCTGCCCACTGATTTGGGGGTAGATCTGGCCAACAGTTTGGGGTTGGTAAAGTGTGGAAGTGGAATCTGTATCCTTGGGGAAACTATGTTTAAAACCCATTTGTCCTGAGTAATGAGCTCTCAATTTTTTGCCTGCAGAGCAATCTTTCCTCCTAAAGGAGCAGTCAGTTGAGAAGGGCTTGGAAGTTTTAAAGTTAAGTCACTGAGACAGTTTACCATAGGGGGGAGTCTTACTACTCCCTGCTTTGGAAGTGTAAGCCCCCCACTGCTTAGTCCTGCGCGTACCTTGGGACTGAAGTCTGGGTGTTCTGCTGGTTCTGGGTTTGGACTGAGAAGGCCTGGAAGAGGCAGGAAAGGACCAATTCTTAGAGGGCCAATGCCTACTAAATCTGGGAGGCTGTACTTCCAGGAAATCTTTAACAGTTTGCATAGATTTAGCTTTTTCCTCCATCTTTTTAAGTACTTCTGCTTTGTTGCCAAACAGGTGGTCCTGATTTAAGGGAGCATCCAGCAATTTAGCTTTAACATGATCTGTCAAAGATTGCTCCTTAAGCCAAGCATGCCTTCTAAGTAGAGACCCAGTGACAGCAGCCCTGCAAGATGCCTCTAGTAAATCAAAACCACATTGCAAAGTATGCTTTCCAACCTGTTCAGCAGAATGCATTAAATCCTGTAAATCCTTATTTTCGGCACAGTCAGGAATCAACATTTTCTGTATAAGCAATCCAATAATATGCTGCTGATACTTTAACATATGTAATACTATAATTTAACATATGAAACTGGCAGTTTAAAGCCCTAAGGGCCAAGGTTGCAGAAGTGTATACCTTCTTATCCCATCTATCCATTGCCCTGGAATCTCTATCAAAGGGGGTAGGATTTTTGGCAGTAGTAGCCTTACTGCCCTTGTGTCCCTGTGAAATGGTCTCAGGATCCGCAGTAGGATTTTTAAAGAGGAACTTGTGAGAGTCAGGAACCCTGTAATATCTATCTGTATTTTTGGGAGCAGGAGGTAAGGAGCCAGGGGCCAAGCTAGATTCTGAAAAGGCATCATCAACAACATCCAGTACAGGAGGGGATAGCTAAAGGCCTGTGTTGGGGCATGAGTAAGAAATCCCTAAGCCTATTTTTAGAATCAGAGTAATCCTGGCTTTCCCAGCGAAAATGCTCCCTAAGAGTATGCAAAGATTCACCAAAAGAGAAATCCTCTGGAGGGGAAGCAGAGGGAATAGAGTCTTCTGCATCAGAATCCTCATAGGTAGACAAGAGTAAATCCTAGTCATCAGAGAAATACAGAAACTTCAGAAGTCTGATCAGAAGAATCATAAGCAAATTCAGTCCTAGGTCTCTTAGAGGGGGAAGGTTGACTTCCCCTGATTAAAGTAATAAGGTCTTCAGCCATTCTTACCGTTTGTTTTTTAGGCATAGAGGCCTGACAATGTGGTCTGGGCTTCGGATTTCTAAGCATGGATCGAGTTTTAGGCCTTGAAGAAGAAGATGGCGGCAAGTCAGTAAAGCCTGAATACACCCTCAGAAGCCGGTGCTTGCACAGTGGCTCCGGACCCATCCAAGGTAGAGACATCCGCAGGTTCCACGGTTGAAACATCTCGTGGCATACAGGACTCAGAATGGGTCTCAGTAGAGGCCTGCGAATCTGAAGTAGTGAATATCAGGGGCTGTGAAAGCACCTCACTGAGTACCGGCGAACTGGCGACTAGCTTAGAAGTGTCGTTGGCAGCTTTGGATCTATGCAGCCTGTCTCTGTCTTTATCTTTGCATTTTTTCGGAATGTCGGTAGTCGGATGGCTTATCGAAGCCATACCTGGGTAAATGAACTGAGTACCAAAATATTTAGAAGCGCAAATATATCAACGATGAATAGTTCATTGTTTAAATAAGGCACAAAACCAACAGCGAGGTACATCGTGGTCAGAGCCTAGGCAAGGAATACAGTATGAATGAAAATCTTTATGAGGTATTTGCTTTCCACAACAAATACAATTACTGACTTTTACTGACATCAGTTTAGAGCAAGAAAAAGTTTCCCCAACTGGGTATTTACCTTAGGTGAAGACTTCGGTTCTGAAACTCGAAAACGAAAATTTCAGGAGTCGGCCGACTGGCACTTGCGAACTGCTTCTGCTTCAGGCACCGCATGGCAAGAGTAATGCCATCGGCCGCATGCTTTATAACCCTGACTACCTGACGTCATGGAAGATGAGACAGCAACCGATACAGGACCCAAGACTTTGATAATCAGGCCGACTGAGGGCTACTGAAAGCAGATAACCCAAATGTGATGACTGCAACAGTGAAACACGTAGAACATTCATAGTTTGTTAGGGCTAGGAAGATTTGCAGTAATCAAACTAAATTCATCAACAAGGCTGATCTTTTGGAACAATACATTCTTAAAACAGGATACAATGCACTGAACAGACTAAAAAAAAGAATTTAGGTTCTTACCATAATGTTCCATCTGTGTTGTCAATTTTCATTAATTCTTGACAGTTGAGACAGAGTCCCTAACTAGTTTATGTCCCAGGAAGCCCTATGGAAGGATGTTCCTGAGCACCACAGAGCCAAAGGATGCTCTTCCCCTGGAGACCATATCCAATTTGCAATGACTGATAAAGGTATGAGGGGTAGACCAGGTGGCCGCTGAGCAAATGTCATCCACAGAGGCTCTAGAATGAAAGGCTACTGAAGTGGAAGCTAATCTGGTAGAATGAGCCTTGACCTTAGTTGACAGGTTCAACTTATTTTGGTCATTAACAAAGGTGATGCAATCTCTCAAACATTTCGATAAAGTAACTTTGGAAACTGGTTTCTCCACTCAAGTACTTGAAAAGGACAGGAACAACTGTTCTGTCTTCCTGAATGATTTTGTTCTATCCAAGTAAAAACAATTGCCTGTGTACATCCAACAAATGCAAAAAATATTCTCCTTTGTTTGAGAAGTTTGGGAAGAAAACTGGTAGGTCTATGGATTGATTAATATTTGAGTCCGATACTGCTTTGGGAAGAAAGGAGGGGTTAGTTCTAAGTGATACTCTCTCTCTGTGAAAAATATATGGACATTTCACACACAAAGCCTGTAATTTTGATAATCTCCTGGCTGATGTGATGGCCACCAGGAATAGGGTCTTCCAAGATAAACATCTGATATCACAGGAGGCTGCTGGTTCAAAGGACTGACGGACCAAGCTTTGCAAGTAGCTGTGGACCAAGCTTTGCAAGCAGCGTTAAATTCCAAGGTTCAATGTTTTTTTTAAATGGTGGTTTCAAATGTAAAATGCCCTTTAGGAAGGTTTTACACAGGCAATGAGTCATTAAGGAAAGGTCATCGAAGCCATTATGAAAATTTGAGATAGCAGCTAGATGAACTCTAATGGTCAAAACTGAGGGTCCCGCTTGGAATAAGGTTGACAAGTATTCTAATACCTTATTAACTGAGGCTGACAATGGGTCAATTCCTTCTCCGTTAGACCAAAGCACAAATCTGTTCCATTTACTAAGGTAAAGTTTCCTGGTGGATGGTTTATGAGAAGCCAGAAGCATCTTTTGTACTGGGGAGGATAGATTATTCTACATACAATCATTGGAAATGGAGGTACCAAGTCTTCAGCTTGAGACTTTGTAGGTTGGGATGGACCAGTCCCTGCACCGAGACAACAGGTCTGGAGTTGGGTCTGGAGTCCACGGGCAATGAACTAGATGAGCCAATAGACACCATAAAGGCACAGCAGTAGGAAGGAGACACAGATGACTACCCAAACACGAACTTTAACTCTAAGTGCTTTTATTTAGGAAAAATAACCAAACGTCATCAAGCATAGAGAAAGAACTTACTACCTCATTTATATTACATTCAAAAAAATGTCAGAATTCAGAAACCAGTAAAGTTTGCAATACAATTAAAAACATTAACTGCTGAAGTATGACATTTTCTGAATGTAATATAAACGGGGTAGTATGTTCTTTCTCTATGTTCTCCCCTCTGCCTCGGAAGGAAAACTTGCCACGTGTGTCCGGAAAAGGCCCTTGGGACTTCATGAACCACATCTTTCCACCCCTCTGATTCCTGGAATAAGGTCATTGAGGAGTGGAAAAACGCACACCTACAGCAGAAAGGGTCTTTCCATTCTTCTCACACCTGGCTAACATGTCTCTGACTTTTGGGCCAAACAAAGAGGAAGCATCAACCAGAGCGTTGACAAAAAAGACTTGAAAGGGTCCGAAAAGTCACATAAGCACATCCAGGCATGACGCCTAATGTCAACGCCTGTACCCGCTGCCCTTGCTGTCCTGTCAGCTGTGTGTGCAATAAGCCGCATGGACGAGTTTGATATTGACTCTAGGGTCTCAAGTTGGGAAGCAACCTTATCGCATACCTCATCAGACACTGCACCTGCCAAGGTTCCTGAGAGCTCAGTTATCAGGTTCCTTTGAAGACATGTGAAATGTGCCAAGAAATTCAATGACCATATGGCGAAGGTCGCTGAAGTATAGACTTGCTTCCCGAATCTGTCCATCGTCCAAGACTCTTGGTTTAGAGGATGGATAGCAGGACTCTCCCCTGCGAGTTCCTTCTTGGTGGCTGCCACCACCACCACCATGCATCTACCGCTAAACCTTTAGACCAGTGGAGTTGATCTTCCAGTGCAGAAAGAAAAATTTTGTCCAGTCTCTAGGGGATAGGGTCTATAGTGTCAGGGGCTTTCCAAGCACACTGCACGATGGGTTTGACCAATTCATCGGCAGGTCGGGTTACCCAAAAAGTAGAAGGTCGGGCACAAAAAGCCTGCAAGAATACAGATTCCTCGGAAGAAGGGTTGGTGGACTTCCAATCACCCCTCTGTTTAAAGATTTCCAGGATGTCTCCTTCAGAGACATCTTCAGAGGGTGACCGTGGGGACCCTTCCACTTCATCGTAGTCTATATCCTAAGTGAGAGATTCTTCCAGAGAATCCACATGCTTCCTCTTGCATGATCTCTTATGGGATGGCTCCTCAGGGGGGAAGGTTTGAGAAGGACTCCTAAAAGAGGGTACTCTGCAGCAGCGTGTCTTGTTGCTCTTGTGCCCGCTGCCCCGATGTAGCAGATTGTGACAGTTGCGAGCCAGAGGATACACAAATGTGACACTCTGACGTGGATGGTGCCAACTGCAAGCCTGCTGAGGCGAGAGCTCTCTCCATAATCTGAAAGGCAGGCCTGCCTGAAGAGGGATGGCAGCCCGTAACAGAGAAAGCCAACCTTTGACCTGGTTGTCACACCCTGCTCCGACAAGCTCACCTCCAGAGGAGGAGTCCCGAGAGGACTTGGAAATGTCAACTAGATGGCGTAGATGGCGCTGTGGAAAAAAAAAAATCAGTGCCGAACTAGGGATCCCAGAGCCGACAGCCAAGTCACGGTCCTGTGGGTCGGTCGGCTCTGACTAAGCCAAGGGCCACAGAGTGGGTTCTGGAACCAAGGTGACGTCCACCATCAGTACCGAAGTAGTTGGCACCGTATCAGTTGGTTCTGTAATTTATGTACCATTGTGCTGTAACTCAGACCAGAGTCAAAGTTGAGGCCTCCAAAATCTATGAAGAGGTTGAAGGAGGAAGATAAGCTGGAGTCCTTGGAGAGTAGACCTTGGCTCCAGATTGGAAAGAGGTCCTAGACGGGGTTGGAAGACCTCTGGCCGTCAAGAGTTGGTCCACTAATCTAACTACATCAAGCTTCAAAAGGCTCCTTCGTGGTACAAATACACATCCCAGAGGGTGATTCTGGATGTTCACTAAACAGGCTCAAACACTGACCAAAAAAAGGGATCAATTGATGGGGAGTACTTAGTCCTTGGAAAGGATTTGATCTTTGGCACTATGGCCAGCTGACCAATTGTTTGTGCTGTAGGGGAAGTGATCGGTATTACTGGGAAACTGTTGTTGGTGCCGAGAGGGTCATAGGTACCAATGAGGAGGTGAGTACAGAGGTAATTTTTGTAGGATCTGTAATAATTGTCGGCACTGTGTGGAAGGCTTTGGTGCCAAAACTGTTGTCTTTTAATTTTGAATGTTTAGGCTTTGGGTCTGAGGAAGGAACCTGACCTTTAGACGATTTCGAGTCAAGAGACTTAGGAGACACTGGAACAGAGTGGCTTCTCTTTTTTGATTCTTTCTTGGGAGACTTTGCCATCTCTGCCTCAGACAAAGCCTCACTAAAAGGGCATTTTAACAGCCCCTTGAGGATCAATTTGTTGTGCCGCTCTGCAAGGGTCTGAGCACTGAAACCCCTGCAGAGTTCACACGGTGGCTGGACTTCTAAATGCGACACCCCCAAATAATATACCCAAGAAAGATGCCCATCCGAGTTGGGCATCTTTCTGCTACATTCCTCACTCTGCTTAAATCCTGTTGTAACATTATGTTTCTCTGCCATGTTCAACTAGGAATAACGTATGTATAGTACCAAGAAACTTTACCACACACACACACACACAAGCAGTTAGAAAAGAACAAGAAAAGGATTTTTTTATCCCAAGTCGTACCAACAATGTTAACTAAGAAAATACCCAAAAGAGGTAAAGAAGGGAGAAAAAGGGGATACCAATAATGGTATTAAAGATTTACCAGAGGTAAGAGGGAAGGGAGCAGCCTACACCAGTGATGGTAATACGAGAAATACCAAAAGGTAGAAAAGAGAAGGAATAGAACACTTACACTCAGTAAATATTAGATTAATCAAGAAAAGTAAGTTAGCGACAAGCTTAGAGTTAAGGAGAAAGACTGAATAAAGGTATTTATAACAAAAAATTAGCACTTAGCTGGAGAGCACGACTGACGCGTCCTAAAACTCTACGTGGCAAATGAGATCTGAAGGGAAGAGAGGCACTACGAGTAGCCTTAGCTCGAGGGTTTTTGGCTGCAGCAAGCTTGATACAATGACCGAGTCAGTTCAAAGGACAGAACCAAAACCCAACAGTCTAGAATAAATGAAGACTGACATCAGATTAGTAGCCTTTAACACATCTAGGTCAGATACTCTGACCCATCAAACAAGAAAAATGTCCAAAAATGAAACTAGACTCATCACCACCTATAGTACAAATAATTACCATATTAAGGAAATTATCCGTTTTTGGAAATTTTCTGGGGGATAGATAAGCTTTGGTTACGGAAAAGGAAAAGTCTTGGGTCAATGTTTACCGAAGTATAGATAATAAAGTTGATTACTCCAAGGATACCATTACTGGCTGGTCATGTTGTGATAACTGTACCTATTGTGACTATAAATGTAAAAAAAGAAGTTATGTACTCACCATAACGTTCCATGTTTGTTGTCCATCTCGCCATTCATTCTTACTAGGATGGGTTTGACTATGCCGAATACACCAGTTGGAGGTCTCAAACTTGGCTTGTGGCAAGGTAGGTATCCCATAATGCAGTGGTGCAACTCTCCAGATCTTGTTTGCTGCTAACAGTAATAAGGAGTAATATAATGGTATGACCCCAGGTCAAGCAGAAAAAACAAAGAGTCAAAGGAGCTCATTTATAAGAGGAAAGGTCACCACCAGGTCCTCTAGGAGTCCTTGGATGGGGGAAGGAGGGGGGTCATAAGAATGAATGGTGAGATTGACAACAAACATGGAACATTATAGTGAGTACATAACTTCTTTATGTTATGTTGTCCTATCTCGCCTTCATTCTTACTTTGATGGGACAGCGTCCCTAGCATCTTTTTCCCAGGTGGCTCATGGGAGTATACCGTTGAGCACAGTGGGACCAAAGGAGGCCCTGTCCCTGGAGACCAAATCAACTTTGTAATGAGTGATAAACATGCAAGGATTGGCCCACGTAGCAGCAGCTCAAATACTGTCCATAGACATTCTGGCCTGGAAAGCAGAGGATGTTGCTAATGCTCTGGTCGAATGCCTAATTCTGAATGGCAACTTTCTATTATTGGAGGTGTAGATAAAGGTGATACAACTTGAAAGCCAATTTGAAAAGATGACTTTAGACACTGGCATACCATTTTTTGCCTTAGAGAAAGAGATGAATACTTGGTCAGCTTTCCTGAAATCTTTGGTTCTATGCAAATAGAAACTGAGCTGTCTATGCACGCCTAATTGGTGGAGTTTATACTCTTCCTTGTTGGTATGATTGGGGAATAACATTGGGAGCTCAATGGATTGATTCATATTGGACTGAGAGCAAACCTTAGGTATAAAGGACAGATTAGTTTGTAGCAATACCCTATCCTTATGGAAAATCAGATATGGTGGTCTGATGGATAGTGCTTGCAACTCAAACTATTCTGGCAGATGTTAGAGCTACTAGAAGGATGGTCTTCCAGGAAAGAAATTTAAGGTCACACGATGAAGAGGGCTCGAACGGTGGCAATGCTAGTTGAGAAAGGACAAAATTTAAATCCCAAGGAGAGAATGGTTCTTTAAAAGGAGGTCTCAATAAGGAAGTGCCTTTTAAAAATGCTTTACACAACCTGTGTAACATTAGGTTAGGAGTATGCTCACCAATATAGAAATTCGAAATTGCAGCCAGATGAACTTTAATAGTTGCTGTAGGTGAGCTTTGCTTGAAGAGTTCTGCAAGAAATTCTAAAATGGACTGAATTGGAGCAGAAAATTGGTCAATGTTTCTAGTTTGCGCCCAGTGAGAGAACCTCTTCCACTTGCTAGAATATATTTTTCTAGTAGAATCTTTATAAGAGGATATCAATATGTGTCTGACTGCTGGAGAAAAGGTTTGAAGCCTGACTAAGTTGGGAAGTGCAGCAGCCATGTTGTCAAGTTGAGGGTGTGGAGAGAAGGATGAAGTGCTCCTGACATGTGTCAGAAGGTCCCACGGCTTCTCCTGCAGATGAGGCCAGAGGAAGGGGAACCAAATCTGACGAGGCCAATATG
The DNA here is from genome assembly GCF_019279795.1 of Protopterus annectens. Lineage (NCBI taxonomy): Eukaryota > Metazoa > Chordata > Ceratodontiformes > Protopteridae > Protopterus > Protopterus annectens. The sequence continues at coordinate 1,325,619,827 of NC_056725.1, read as the reverse complement.
GGGCAATGAGAATCAGCCGACTTCCCAAGGATTTTGCTTTCTGGATGACTTTGGGTAAGAGGGAAATAGGGGAAAGGCATAAAGAATTCCCGAGGGCCAATCGTGAACAAGTGCGTCTCTGTGTCTCCCCCGGAGGGGGAATTAGGGCAAAGTAGCTGATGCACTTGGCATTCATGGGAGGGGCAAAAAGATCACAGCATGGATGGCCCCATTTCTGGAAAATCTCTTCCGTTACGGTCTAGTTCAGAAACCACTCGTGAGGCATTAATATTGCCCTGCTGAGCTTGTCCGCTATCATGTTGGGTTTCCCCGGGATGTGTGTTGCTACTAGAAAGCATTGGGAAGATATTGCCCATTGCCAAACTCTCAGAGCCTCTCGACAAAGTGGGTATGATCTGGTTCCTCCTTGTTTATGTATCATACCACCAACATCTGCATTACAATCATCCCTAGTGGAAGAGAGTCGTGGAGTGAAGTACTGCTTTCATCTCTAGAACACTGATCTGCAAATGGGCCTTGTGGTCTTGCCATATACCTTGGACTGTCCTTCCCAGATAATGTCACCCCACCCTATCTGGGAAGCGTCTGTGGTCACTTTAGCAACAGGTTGTTGTGGAATAAAGGGTCTCTCGATGGTCACATGATTGGACTGAGTCCACCACCGTAGACCCTTCTTGCATGACTCCGTTATTCTGATCAGATGGGACATAGGAAGTTCTTGAAGTGACCACCGGGAAAATAGGAGCCACTGAAGGATACTCATATGCATCCTGGTGAGAGGAACTAGAGTTATGGTTGAAGCCACTGTTCCTAGAAGTTTCAGAACTACCTTTGCCTTTACCTTGTCCTTTGGAAGAAGGTGAAGTATTTGCTGTCTGAGTGCAGAAATTCTGTTGGTTGGAAGGTGTGCAATCATAGAAACAGTGTTTAGGTTTGTGCCTATGAAGGTAATATGTTGACAGGGCAACAAGGCAGAGTTTTCTAAATTGACTGCTATGCCTAGTTGAGCAAAAATTTCCAATGTCATGTCCCCTGGCTTGTTGGAGTAGATGCTTGGTCGTGGCAGTTAGGAGCCAGTCGTCCAGATATGGATACACCTGGAATCCAAGACGTCGTAAGTGAGTCATTACTACTGCCATGCATTTGGTGAACAATCTGGGGGCTGTAGTGAGACCAAAAGGCACAGCTCGGAAATGATAATGACTGGCTCCCAGCCAGAAGCGTAAATGACTCCTTGATGTTCTGTTCATTTTTATGTGGTGGTACGCATCTTGGAGGTCTATTGAGCACATCCAATCGTCTTTTCCTAAGAAGGGAAATACTGACTGCAGTGTCACCATTCGGAACTTTTGACAGATTCGTTCAATTTGGTGAGATCCAATATGGGTCTCCAGTCCCCTGTTCGTTTTGGCACCAAAAAAGAATCTTGAGTAAGTTCCGAATCCTATTTGGTCTGTGGGGACTTTTTGGATGACTCTTTTGTCTAGCAACTTTTAGATTTCTATAGTTGCTTGCTCTCTTAGATTGGGTGGAACATCTGGGATTGTTCTGATTTGTGGGACAGGATGGCAAAAGGGAATGGAATATCCTCTGGATATTATGCTTTGTACCCACTTGTTTTTGTGATATTTTGCCAGGCTTCTGGGAACAAAGATAAATGTCCGCCGACTGCCTCCAGATTAGAGTAGACGGGCCTCCTTCCAGAGCACTGGTAGGGACGTCCGCGAAAGGAACCATAGTCATTCTAGTTTTGTGGATCCCCCGCCTCTAGGACATCTACCATTGTTGCCTCCCCCTGCCCCTGGGGAAGGATTCACCTCATGCATCTTGGAAAGCTCCCTGGGATCTTTTGAACCACATTTTCCCACTCTTCTGACCTTTAGGGTAAGGTCCTGAAGGTATTGAAAAATGTACTTCAACGGCAGAGAGAGTTTTTCCTTCCTGCTCGCATCTAGTAAGTGTGTCTAACTTTGGGTACAAAAAATGAGGAACCATCAAAAGGGGCATTAGTAAAGGCAGACTTAAAGGGTTCTGCAAAACTACACAAGTGCATCCAGGAAGCGATCTGAGTGTAAAAGTCACTGACGAAAAGACACGCTTCCTGTATTTGTCCATCATTCAAGAATCTTTGTTCGGAGGATGAACAGATGATGAGGTCTTAGAAAGTTCCTTCTTGGTGGCTGCTGCCACCACCACCATAACATCTACAGGTACACCTTTTGTAAGAAAGTCTTTCCCGGGGGGGGGGGCTGAAAAAAACTTGTTTGGCCTCCGAGGGACTGGTTCCATAGTGTCAGGTGACTCCCACGCCTTTCAACTGACTAACTCCATTAGCTCATCAAAAGGTGGAGACACCTAGGAGGCTGAAGGTTGAGATCCAAAGGTCTTCAGGTACACCAACCCCTCATCAGAAGGGGTGCTGGTTTTTCAGCCGCCTCTCTGTTTTAGGATCTCAAGGATATATGCAAAAGAGATATCTTCAGAGGACAACCATGGGGATCCTTCTGACTCCTCAAAGTCAGTGTCTGAGGTGACAGACTCATCAGGGGAGTCTATATGCTTCTTCTTGCATGTTCTCGTCTGAGGGGGCTCATCAGAAGGGTATTCCGAGGAGGCCTTGGAAGAGAGGGATTCACCCAATGGGGGTTCCTGAGTCTCTGAATCTCTGTTGTCCTGTGGATGGGGTGGTGCTGAGACAGTAGCTGGTGCTTTGGGGGATGAATGCCAGTATCCTTGTGTAGAGCTGTAGAGGGGGACAGCACACTCCTCATCAGCTCAAAAGCAGAACCCACTGGTTCTGAGGATACCTCCAGTTCCGAGGAAACAGAAAACACCCCTGGCCCCAAAGAGACTAGCAATGAAGCTGATGTAGGTGCAGAGCTCATCCGAACCGACGCACCAAGGAGGAGACTTAGAACCAAAGAAACTCGGGTCTGAGTGTCCCCCTCGGGGCCGACCGGAGAACTTTGGCTCCCAGACACCCGGATTGCACCAAGAGTGTCAGAGCAGATATCGGTTCCGTAATCTCCAAAGGGGGTCCTGGAACCGACGGGTCTACAGCAAGTGGTACTTGGCACTTCGGCTCCGAAGATCCAGCATAGCTCGGAGGAGGAACAACAGTGGATGTAACAGTCTTAGAAGGCTCCAAAACCTGTTCCGAAGACCTTGGAGCTGAAGAACCTGGTTTGTTAATAATAATCATCTCTGTCAGTTCCAAAGCTTGTTGAGCCAAGGAGGCTGTAGGCTACGAAATTTTTTTTGACAATTTTTCAGGAGACTTTTACTGAGCCGAAGATACAGGAGATGGCCTTTTAGTTGGTTTGTCCCTCTTAGAAGACAAGGAGGATGAAGAAGAAGCAGCAGCACTCTGTACAGCTTCCTCAAAGGTCGGTTTCAAGAGTCCTTTGACAATCAATTTGCTTTTCCTTTCTTGCAACACATGTGCGCTAAAGGAGTAGCAGAATTTTCCTGGAGATGGATAGCTCCTAAACAATAGACACAAATGCTACATCCATAAAATTTTCTGGGTGCATTTTTTTGACATTTCTTAAAGCCTGATGGCTTATGTTCTTTCTCCCTAGTCTCTTTGGAAATGTTAGGAAAGAAAAAGTTCTATAAGAATTATAAACACTAAGTAAAAAAAAGTCACACCACTTCTAGGAAAAATAGAAACATGCTAATTTAACACATACAGCACATCTAGTGAATATAAATAGAAATAGCTTTGCTCTAACTAAAACAAGCACTAGGACCTAATTTAAACTGACCTAGTAAGCTATAACAAAAAGAGAGATAGAAACACTAACACTACCAGCCCTCTAACTAAAATGGGCAATTAGCTCTCTAACTTAAATGAGCTAATGAACTAACCAAGCTAATTAACCAAGTGACTAGAAATACACACAAACACTAAAGGCAAAATTAATAGCACCACTACAGTAAGACAAACTATGGGATACACAGTACAGACCTGCGAAAAAATGACAGCAAAGAAATAGCACACAACAGTGGAAAAATAGGAGACAAAAAACTTAGACACGGCCAAGAAGAGAACATCTAACCTCGTAAAGTGGCAAACGAGATCTGGAGAGTTGCATCACTGCATCATGGGATAACTACCTTGCCACGAGCCAAGTTTGAGACTTCCAGCTGGTGTATTCGGACGATTTGGAACAGAGGATCGGCTCTGAACCCATCCAAGTTACAATGAAGGCGAGATAGGACAACATAACATTTAATGTTATGTACTCATCATAACTATGCATCTGTGCTGTCCATTTTCATTCTTCATCAACTATTGGGTATCGGATCCAACCTCGGATCTGACTTGTCCGCATTTACTAAACCCTTGGATCCAACTCTCGAGCTCCTCCCTTTACCCATAATGCCTCGGTCAACTTGCAATACCTCAAACAGAGTTTACTGCCTTATAAGCTACGGGAAGACCTAACCCTAGGTTAAGACAAAGTAAAACTAGCAGTAGCAGAAGTGGAGCTCAAACCTAGAACAGACATTCCGCAATAACTAAAGGTCACTCCAGGAGTTAATAGGAAGGGAAGTGGAGGGTGGGGAATTGAAGAAGAATGAAAACAGACAACATAGATGCGTAGTTATGGTAAGTACATAACTTTAATATCGGATATTGTCTTTTTCATTCATTCCTCAACTATAAGGACAGAGTCCCCAGCTATGCATACCTTGGGTGGCCCTCATGGAAGGATATTCCGTAGTACTGCAAAACTAAAGGCAACTCTGCTCCTGGAAGTCAAATCCAATTTGTAATGAGCAATAAAGGTATGAGCATTAGACTAGGGTAATTTTAGAAACAAGCAAGCCTAATTTGTTTGGGGAAAAGAAGACAAGCAACAGCTCTGACTTTCTGAAATCTTTTGTTCTATGGAGATAAAAACAGTTGCCTATCTACATCCAAAAGACTGAGCATGTATTCTCCTTTTCTAGCAAAGTTGGGAAAGAAAACATGCAAATTAATGACATGATTAATTTCCATTTTGGAGGCAACTTTAGGCAAAAAGAATGGATTGGTCCACAAAGTAACTCTGTGAAAAATGAGATAAGGTGATTTGGAAGACAGCACCTGGAGTTCAGAAACTTGTCTCACAGATGTAGTGGCCACTAGAAAGGCAGTTTTCCAGGATAAAAGATTTAGCTGATGGTTCAAAGGGTTTCCGAATTTGCTTACTGTTAAATTCTATGGAGGAGTGGAGTCCTTTACTGGGGGCTTAAGCAAGAAAGTACCTTTAAGAAAAACTTACACAATTTTGAAGAAGCTAATGAGGAAACATTTTTCCCCTGAAAGAAAATTAGATATGGCTGCCAATTGCACTTTCACAACAGAGAAACTATCTCCTTCTTGAAAAATTGATGCTAAAAACTCTAGGACAGCAGTAGTAGGAGCACTGAAGGGATTCAAGTCTCTCTGCAGAGGCCAAACAAAAAATGTTTTCCATTTACTTTTTTTGAGCTTCCTACCAGAGGCATTGTGGGAAGATAGAAGTATGTCAGACTGGAGAGGAAAGCCTGGGCTGTCTAGTAGTGTAAATCAAGAAACCATGCGGTCAGCTTGAGGCCTGTAATGATCAGGTGATCCACCCGTGTGGGATGGGACAAAAGGTCTGGTCTGCAGTCCAATATCCATGGTGGACAGAGAAGGTGAGACCAAAGGAAGGGGAACTACACTTGACGGGGCCAGAAAGGGGAAATGAGGATAACCGTGCTCTATAACTGGGGTGCCTTCTGTAAGAATTTGGGAATTAGAGAGGTATAAGTGGATAAGCGTAAAGGAGAACAGAGGGCCAAATGTGAGCTAAAGCATCTCTCGATGACCCCCCCCCCCCAGAGAGGAGATTAGGGCAAAGAACCTGCTGCACTGGTTGTGGTAAGATGAAAACAGATCGCAGCAAGGTTGGGCCCATCAATGGAAAATCCTCTCTGCCACTGATTAAGAGACCACTCATGACGCATCAGAATGGACCTGCTCAGTCTGTACGCTAGCACACTGAATTTCCCCAGTATGTGAGTGCCATAAGAAGGTGGTTGGAGGTGATTGCCCACTGCTACACTCTCACTGAAAAATAAGATAACCCCACCCCCCATTTACTGAAGTACCAAGCTTCAATTGTCCCAAGGGGAAGGGCGTTCTGGAAGGCCTGCAACGCTAGAACTGTTCTAACCCCCAGGACATTGTTGTGTACATTGGTCTCTTCTGGGGACCACATGCTTTGGGCCATCCATCCCAAGAAATGCACCCTACCCCAGCTGGGAGGCATCCATGGTTACCGTGGCTACTGGGGGCGGAAGTACAACAGGGTAGCCTTTGGAAACTTCATCCAGCTGGAGCCACCAACACAGATGGTCTTTGCATACTGGAGTGAGTTTGACTGGAAAAGACAAGGGATAGTGAAGAACTGACCACTGAACACCTACAATCCATTGAAGAACACGCATATAAAAATAGGCCATAGGAACTAAGGTTATGGCAGCTGCCATTGACCCTAGGGCCTGAAGAATGAGTCTGGTTGGGAGAGAAGGGTGCGCAATTATTTGCTCCACTTGGCACCTGATGATCCTTCCTCGATGTGGTGGAAGAGATGCTACCTGACTGCATTCAACTGAGCACCTACGAACTTGCAGAAGTTGACTGAGATGCCTAGAGATTTACATACCTGAAGTAAGTAGTCCATGGATTTCTTTAGAAGATGCTTGGTTGGGGTGGTGAGGAGACACAGCAAACAAACCAGCAAAAAACACCATCCACAGCACCATGGAGAATGAGACGTCCAACCAAACATTTTTTTTGTAAAACCAGCTTTAATCCTTAACGGGCTTTCGTTTTTGTGCACCAAAAACTTCTTCAGATACCAAGTATCTGAAGAAGTTTTTGGTGTACAAAAACGAAAGCGCTTATACCTTTAAGGATTAAAGCTGGTTTTACAAAAAAAAAAAACTTTTGGCTGGGCGTCTCATTCACGGTGGTGCTATGGATGGTGTTTTTTGCTGGGATGATGAGGAGCCAATCCTCTAGGAATGGAAACATTAAAAATCCCAGCAATCTCAAGTGAGCTGCTACCACTGCCATACATTTGGTAAACACCCTGAGGGCTGTGGTGGGACCAAAGGGCAGGGCTCTGAACTGGTAGTGACTGGCCCACAGCCAAAAGTGCAGAAATCTTCAGGAATCATCTGTTCATCTTGATGTGTTAGTACACATCCTGAAGATTGGTGGAGCACATACAATCATCTTTGTGTAGAAATGGCCGAATGGACTGAACTGACCATTTGAAACTTTGACTTCTTCACAAATTGATTTAGTTTGCTTATATCTAGAACTGGTCTCAAGTCCCCGGTTTTCTTTGGCACTAAAAAGAATCTTGAGTAATTTCTGAATTCTTTCTTGTCTAGTTGAACCTCCTAGATGACTCTTTTGTCAAGCAGCTTTTGAATTTCTTGAGCTGCTGTCTCCCTCTGACTGGGTGGGGCATCAGAAAGCTTTTTTCTGCTGGATGGAGGAATCTGGGAAAAGGGTATGAAATAACTTCTGAATATGATTTTAAGCACCCAAGACTCTTTTGTTATTGATGCCGAGGTATCTGGGTGCACAGACAAGCGCCCCCTGACTGCCTCCAGAGGTGGGCAATCAGGCAACCTTTCAAGAATGGTGAAAGGGTTTATCCGAACAGGAATCTTGGAAACCCTAGTTCTGCAGGCCTCCCCTGCTGTGAGGGTGGTGTCATCCATATGAACACTCCCCTGTGCCTCTGGAAAAGATATCCCCATGTGAAGCCTGGAAAGGACCCTAGGACATACGGAACCACATTTTCTTGCTTCCTCTGTCTCCTGGAAAAGGATCATTGAGGAGTAGAAAAGCATAACCCTATAGCAGACAGGGTCTTTCCATCATGTTCGCTATGGGAAAGCATTTCCTTAACAGTAGGGCCAAACAAAGACGTTCCATCAAAGGAAGCGTTGATGAAAGAAGACTTAAAAGACACTGCAATGTCACACAAGCGCATCTAGGTGTGTCTAGTAATGGCTATGCCTGAACCAGCCGCCTGTGAAGTACTTTCTGCAGCATGGGAAATTAGCCTCATGTATGCATTACAGAATAAGAGAGTGGCCAGTTGTGAAGAAGACTACTAGTCCTCCACAGACACGGGCTCAAAGAAGGATTTGGAAAGCTTCTTCATCAAATCCTGCTGTAGTGTAGTGAAATGTGTGAAGTAATTTAGTGATTGTAAGGCAAAGGTCACTGAGGCAAAAACGTTTTTCCTGAATCTATCCAATGCCCTGGACTCTCTGTTAGGAGAATGGAGAATGGACAGAGGAACTGTGGTCTGCCAGCTCTTCCTTTGTGGCTGCCACCACAACCACAGCATAAGTACATTTGTGTACACTTACCATAAATGTACATGTTCAAGTGTATTCACTGTTGCAGTCATTACATTTGGGGTAATCTGCTGGCAGGTTACCCTCAGTCGGCCTGAATTCCAAAGTCTTGGGTCCTGCGTTGGTTGCTGTCTCCTCTTCCATGACATCAGGTCGTCGGGGCTATAAAATAAACAGCCGACGCCATTTTCTTTAGTTTTTCTTGCCCCAGATGTCAGGTGCCCCCCCAAAAGTAGCAAAAATATATATATACATTCATCAATATAAATTTTACCTTCATCTACAAGCAAATACACCACATAGGTTGTAGAAGATAGAGAAGGTTAGACAAACTCCAAAATGACAGGGGGATGGCGGGCGGGTAACCTGGACTGCAACAGTGAATACACTCGAACATCTACATTTATGGTAAGTGTACACAACTGTACTATGTTCTTCGCGTTTCACTGTTGCAGTCATTACATTTGGGTAGAATCCCAAAGCTATGATTGGGAGGCTGGAGCTAAACAGCATTAGGTGCGACTAAAAGGCCCTGCAGAACTGCAGTGGCAATGCCTGCCCTGGACTTAGAGTAGAGAGACAAATGATAAATGTTTTATAAAGGTGTGAACAGAACTCCAAGTAGCAGCCTCTAGAATGTATTTGGTTGGTACTCCTCTGAGAAAGGCTGCTGAAGTAGCTGCAGCTCTGGTGGAATGAGACCTAATGCCCTTGGGCACAGGTTTACCATGGTGTAAGTAGCAGAAACGAATGCAGTGGCTTATTCACTTTGAAAAAGTCTGCTTTGAAACAGCCTTTCCTTCTGATCCTGCAGCATATGTCACTAGTAATTGGTCAGTTTTTCTTAGAGCTTTAGTCCTGCTCAATTAAAACCTTAGCTGTCTGTGTACGTCCAAGGAATGCAGAACTCTCTCCCCCTTGTTCTGCGGATTTGGATAAAAGGTTGGCAGATGAATAGTTTGGTTAAGAGCCACAGTGGAAACCACTTTAGGCATAAATGTTGTTTTTGTCCTCGGAGACGCCCTGTCTGGGTAAAATAAGACAAAAGGCTCCACCGCCATGGGGGCCTGTAGCTCTGAGACTCTTCTTGCTGAAGTAATTGCTAGCAGCAGTTTTCCATGATAAAAACTTTATATCGGCAGTAGCAGCTGGTTCAAATGGAGGCAGGGTGAGCTTTTCCAACACATAATTGAGGTCCCATGCATGTAATGGTGATCTTCTAGGAGGCCTTAAATTTTTGGCTCCTCTAAGATACTGCTTTAGTAAAGGATGAGAAAAGACTGGTGGCTCTGTATTGTAATGAGCCGAAATGACATAGGCATGGATTTTAATTGATGAGAAAGATAGGCCTTTGTTAAGCATCTCAGTCAAGTATTGTAATATCTGAGGAATATTTGGTTCTGCTGTATCAGTTCCTTGTGCTTGATTCCAAGCACAGAATCTCTTCCATTTATCAGCATAAGATTTTTTAGTACTAGGCCTTCTGGCTTCCAAAATGACATCCATCACAGCTTTACTGAGAGGTGTTGTTTGTATAACTACATGATCAGCCATGCTGCCAGGTTCAGTGTCTGGAGTTGATTGTGCAGGATCTGATTGTTTTGCTGGGACAGCAGCTGAGGTCTCTGAGGTAAGGTCCAAGCTGGGTATTGAGACAAGTTCCTTAGGATTGGGTACCAGTATTGGCAGGGCCAGTCCGGGGCAATTAGTATCATCTTTGGTTTCTCTTGTCTGACTTTTAGGAGGACCTTGGGAAGAAGAGGCAATGGAGGAAAGGCATAAACTGATAGGTTTTTCCAACTGAAGGATAGGGTGTCCATTTTCCATGCTTGTCTGTGAGATAAGCCCTTGTGCAGAATCTTTTCAATTGGTAATTTCGAGGGGAGGCAAATAGATCTATGTCTGGGCTCCCCCATTTCTTTGTTATCATGCTGAAGACTCGTGGATCTAGTTTCCACTTGTGAGGATCCATAATGTTTCTGCTTAAATCATCTGCCAGAGTATTTTGCTTTCCTGACAGGAATTGAGCTTGAAGATGTAGTTGGTAAGTCAAAGCTGTGTCCCACAGTGCCATGGCTAATCTGCAAAGGGGGTATGAGTGTGTGCCCCCCTGCCTATTTATATACCACATGACCATGGTGTTGTCCGTCTTTATCAGTAGTTGTTCTGGATGAAGTAAGTCCTTGAAGGCTGTCAGGGCATTTTGAACAGCTAGCATCTCTTTCTGGTTGATATGTAGATGCATTTGCTTTGGGGTCCATATGCCCCGAATGCATCTTCCTGCCATGTGGGCCCCCCAGGCATAACCTGATGAGTCTGGTGTTAAGGTTTGGTTGGCAGGGGGTAGAGTGAAGGCCCGTCCCATGTTTTGGCGACATGCCTTTGCCCACCATAGAAACTCATGTTGTAGGCAGGGAATGAGAGGAATCATTGTTTCTAGACTGTGACAATGTTGACTCCATAAACATTTTAGGTACTATTGAAGTTTCCTCATATGCAGTCTTGCATATGGAATCAGTAGGATGCAGGATGCCATGAAGCCTAAAACCTGTAGAATTTGTCTTGCAGATAACTGGGTTTTTGTTGCCATCAGTTTGAAGTAAGTAGTCAGTTGCCTTTGCTTGTCTGGTGTGAGGTAAGCCATCTGGGAAGTTGTATTCAAGCTTGCACCCAGGAAGGTTATCTTTTGAGAGGGTACCAGTTGTGATTTATTTTCGTTTCTTGTGTACCCTAGGCATGTTAGTAGCCTTTTCACAAACACCAGGTGTTGAAGAATGTCCTTGTTCTCTGTTTGAATGAGACAGTCGTCCAAGTAAGGATATATTTGAATACTTCTTTGTCTGCAAAATGCAATTACTGGTGCCAGGCACTTTGTAAAGACCCTGGGCACAGTAGATGAGCCAAAGGGCAGTGCAGAGAATTGCTAATGCATTAAGCCAGCCTTGAATCTGAGGTATCTTCTGCACGATTGCCTTATTGGGACATGCAGGTATGCCTCTTTTAGGTCTAATGTCACCAGCCAAGCATTCTTGCCCAGCATGGGGTAGAAGCTGCTGCAAAGTCAGCATTTTGAATTTTGGAATGTCCAGGTATGTGTTCAAAATCGATAAATCCAGTACTGGCTGCCAGGCCTTGTCCTTTCTGGGTACCAAGAACAGTCTTGTGTAAAAACCTTGTCCTTTTTCCTGTTCTGGTACTGGCTGAATGGTCCCGATATCCATGAGGGACGTAACCTGTTTCTGAGCCTCTGCCCATTGATTTTTTGGCAGATCTGGCCAACCATTTGCCATTGGCAGAGTATGGAAATGGAATCTGTATCCCTGTGATACTATGTTTAGCATCCACTTGTCCTGGGTTATTAACTGCCAATTTTGAGCAAAAGTGCTAATTTTCCCCCCAAGGGTGTTGCCAAAAGATAAGTGCTTGGTGAAGGCAGAGGGAAGTCATTGGGACTGTTTTCTGTAGGTTTGCACTTTATCTCCTCCAGATTTGGAGGTAGAAGCGCCCCATTGCTTTGACCTGTATGAATCTTGTGCCTGGTATCTGGAACCCTTAGGATGTCTGGATTTGCCCCTTTGAGCTCTGTCTGACACAGGAAAGGACCAATTTGTTATAGGCCAGTGTCTACTGAATCTTGGTGGCTGCACTTGTAAGAAGTCTTTTACAGTTTGCATAGACTTAGCTTTGTCTTCCATTTTCTTTAAAACCTCTTCTGCCTTAATACCAAACAGAGTATCATGTTGTAAAGGTGCATCTAGTAATTTAACTTAAACTTGATCAGGCAAATTTTGTTCCTTTAGCCAGGCATGCCTCCTATTCACAGATCCAGTAACTGAGGCCCTGCAGGAGGCCTCTAAAGAATCAAAACCACATTGCAAAGTATGCTTTCCAACCTGTTCAGCTGCATGCAATAATTCCTGCAATTCTTTATTTTCTGCACATTCAGGAATCAACATAATTTTCTATTTCAGCAATCCCATAACATGTTGATACTGGAGCATATGAAACTGGCAGTTTAAGGCCCTAATTACCAAGGTTGCAGATGTATAAACATTTTTTCCCCATCTATCCAGTGCCCTTGAATCTCTGTCAGAGGGGGTAGGATTTTTTGCTGTTGAGGCCATAACTCCTTTTGGACCCTGTGAAATAGTTTCAAGATCAGCAGCAGGGTTTCTAAATAAAAATTTGTGTGAGTCAGGGACCCTGTAATATCTGTCAGGCTTGCTGGGAGCCGGAGGTAAGGAGTCAGGGGTCAAGCTTGACTCCTAAAACAAATCATCCACAATGTCTAAAACAGGGGTATGGCTAAAGGCCTGTGCTGAGGGAGAAGAAGGAAATGCCTGAGCCTCTTTTTTGATTCTGAGAAATCTTGACTCTCCCCGTGAAAATGCTCTCTCAAAGTATGCAAGGTTTCTCCAAATGAATAATCCTCAGGAGGTGATGCAGATGGTATGGACTCCTCTGCATCAGAATCCTCATAGGGAGGTACAGATAATTCCTGATCAGAAGAGGAATCAGGAGGAATCAGAAGAAATAGAAACCTGATCTGAAGATTCATAAATCAGTGTCTTGCCTAGGCCTCTTATCTGGAGGGTGATGGGAACCCCTGATCAAGGTAATAAGGTCTTCAGCCATTTTGATCATCTGTTTTTTAGGCATAGAGGCCTGTGCATGTGGCTCATGCATCATTTTTTTTAGTTTTAGAAGTTGCTTTTGTCTTTGGTTTTGCAGCTGTCATCGGTTTGATATAAAAATGTTGAGGCCTGAATACACCCTCAGAAGCCAGTGCCTGCTCAGCGGCTCAGGACCTATCCAAAGGAGATACATCCGTGGGTCCAAAACTTTGAGTATCTCGCGGCATGCCGGACTCCACATGGGTGTCTGTAGAGGCCTGCGACTCGAAGGTAGCGGGTATCAAGGGCTGCGAAAGCGCCTCACTGAGTACCGGTGAACCGGCTACTGGCTTAGGAGAAGCTTCGACGGTTTTGGATCTCGACTGCCTTTCTCTGTCCTTTTCTATAAATTTATTATATACTCCGGTAGTCGGATTGCTATCCGACGACATTTCTGGGTAGCTAAATCTGTTTCCAAAATACTTAGAGGCAAAACTACACTGATGCTCAATAGTGTGTTGGTTATATCTAGCACAAAACCAACAGCCAGGCACATTGTGATCAGGGCCTAGGCAAGGAATACAGTATAAATGGAAATCCTATGAGGTATTTGCTTCCCACAAGTAATACAATTATTAACTTTTTCTGACATCGGTACTGAGCAAGAAAAAAGTTTCCCCAATGGGGTACGTAGCTTTAGTGAAGACTTCGGTTCTGAAACTCAAACTCAAATATTTCAGGAGTCGGCCGACCAGCACTTGAGAAATGCTTCTGCTTCAGGCACCGCGCGGCAAGAAAGACTAAAGAAAATGGCGTCAGCTGCTTGTTTTATACCCCTGACGACTTGACGTCATGGAAGAGGAGACAGCAACCGATGCAGGATCCAAGACTTTGGAATTCAGGCTGACTGAGGGCAACCTGCCAGCAGATTGCCCCAAATGTAACGACTGCAACAGTGAAACACGAAGAACATCAACAAGAACTCCCTTGCTCCAGTGTGGCCTGTCCTGCGGGGGGTCGTCTTATCAGGATGATAGGAGGTGGGTTCTACAGTATCCAGTTCCTTCAATGCCCAGCGAGAGACTAGATTTGTAAGCTCATCTGCTGAGGAGGTCACCCAAGACGTATATAGGCTGGACCCAAAAGCTCCCAGGAACACTGACTCCTCCTGTAAGGGGTATCAGAGGACCAACCACTTTTCTGCTTGAACATTTCTAAGATGTCTCTGAAGGAGACACCATGGTGGAGATATAGAGGATCCCGCCACTTCATCAAAGTTCATGTCTTTGGTGAGAGAGACTCCTGAGGGGAGTCTGTCTCTCTCCTCTTGCATGTTCTCTTACAGGTGTACCTCCTCAGTGGGATGGTCTGGAGAGGTAAACAAACAGAGGAGAAGTCCTTGAAGGTGACTGTCTGGACACTTGATGGGGCCGACTGCCCCTGTAAAATAGGCCTGAGAGGATCAGAACTCAGACCCAATAGAGCATAGAAAACAGCAATCAAATCTTTCGGATGAGAGAAGACATTCTCAAACACCTTGAAAGCAAAAGGACCAAGAGACACCATAGCTGTCTGCACTGGGTCCAAAGCTCCTGATGCCACCATGGCTTGACCCTGGCTGGACTTGAGCTGTCCAATGTCGAAGCTCCAAAGGGCAGGGACTTCTCTGACAACCTTGGAGTGGAATTTAGTACCCTTGATACAGCCCCAATACTTTTTGACTCCAAGAATTCTCCTAGTGCAAACAAATCAGTGATGAACAAGTCAGGGAAGCAGTCAGAGTCGAAGATCTAGCCATCTTCAGATCAGACATCAACACACTCAGATTTCTCGGATGCAAAGGATCTGGAATCACCTGTCTGGTCAGAGAAGGAGACATCACAGCATGGGAAGTAGAAGGAAGGCTGACGGATCCAATGGGAGACATATCAGGGGTAAGCCCCATCTGAATCTGAGGAAGTTCATCATTCTATCCACTTTGGTTTCTGAAAGGCTCCTACAGGACCTGTTTGAGGAAGTGGTGGACTGGGGCCAAGACTCTTTCCTTGGGATCTCTGGAAGGAAAGGAGAATGAAGCTAATGAGCAACAGGTTCTACAGAGACTTTGTAAGACAAGTTGTCAGACATCAGGATGTGGCGTTAGACTGTTTTCACTTTGGAACCGAGGAGGTCTGATCTAACTTATTTTGGATTTTAACAGGAGGCTCCAAAGATGGAGTAGGCTTAGGGGAGTGGGATGGAAGCCACTTTCTTGATTCTTTCACCTCCAAAGGAGCTTTGGGTGACTTTGTGGGAGGTTGCTCCTCTGCAGCAAAAGAACAGGAAGAAGAAGTGGCAACAAGCCCTTCTGAACTAATTTGTTCCAATGGTCACTAAGGGCTTGGAATTAAAAGCTGCACAAATGGAGTAGTCTGGATTTAAGTGAGAAGCTCCCAGGCAACAGACACTAAACTCTCCCTGTGAGTGTCAGAGTTATGGATCTTGTGCCAACAGGAAGTGCATTTCTTAAAAAGTAGTCATTTTTTTCGACATGTCTGATGAAAAAAAAAGAGAAAATAAATACTTTTTTTTTTAAATATATACTACCAACAATGGTAGAGTAAGGAAAATACCTTCCAGTGGGTAGAAAAACGAAAGAGAAGAGAATGAAAAGTACCAACAATGAGAGAGGTGAATTTGAACCAAACGCAAAAAAACTTGGAAAACTAGGTATGGGAGGAAGGGTGAAGAGAGAGTTTAAGAGAAAAAATTGAAACTGAATGCACAAAAAAGGAAACAACACTCAAAAAGTTATCTGAGAAGGATCTGCATCTGTAGTGATATGGTAGCAAATGAGATCTGAGCTTGAGAGTCTATTAAATGCTAGGTCGGATCCGATAACCAATAGCTGGGCAACAAATAAAAAGGACAACATCAGATCAAACCTGTAATACTGACTAGGTGGTATATATGGCAGTATGTGGTTGTGGATCATTTTACCTAGTTCAAACTTCTCTGCCCTTGAAACAGAGGACAACTTTACATCTCAGCAGTATTAGATGTAGGAGACAAAGTCCATTTTAAACATATAAAGGAACATCCACAGCCCATTTAAATTCAACCATGCATGACACAGAATTTTGGATAAACAAGAAAAGAAAAAACATGGATTATAACTCAAGGAACATTAATTAAACCAGGATTAAAAGAAGAGTTATAAGGCTATATGCAGTCCATTTCTCCTAGCTTGGTGGTAATAACTCTTAACCAGCAGGTGGCGATCTTTGATCAGTCTTCCAAACAATCTGACAACTGTATTTACAATACAATCTCTGTAAAAGAAATTGAATCAAAACATATGTACTAATTTTATTTATTAGAAAGTTTATGAATTACTTATACAGAATGTTTAATACATGTTTTCCAAAATTAACACTTTGATTTTATGTTTAAAAAGGTGTAGAATAACAGTCATGTAATTCTGCTTATTCCATATTTGAAAATCACAGGAATGTCTTACAGTACTGTAAATGCTAAAGCATGAAACCCTGTGTTTGCTGTGAGGTAGAAGTCTTTACTTTTTGTGCAATAAATATATATAAAGTTGAATTTTCCTGGTGCTAGATCACTTTTGGTGTTCTCTATGCATACGTGGGTGTGTATAAATTATATCTAAACACACATACATATAAATAGTAATAGATAAATGTGTGCATATATATATATATATATATATATATATATATATATATATATATATATACACACACACACACACACACACACACACACACACACACACACACACACACAGGATCTATGTCATAAAACCGAAAACGCTAACCGTTGAACACTCACATGAGCGAATAATCAAAAACTCAAAATTGGTATTGTGGGAGGTTGAGCTAAATATATATTCCTACTCTGAGATCGCACTACAGTGAGGAAAGGACAAATATTCCGATATTCACTGTACTACGATCCCAAAATACCACTTTCAAATTTCTGATTATTCGTTCATGTGAGAGTTCGAGACTTTGCATTTTCTTCATTCTAAAGTAGACCCCATACACACATACAAACACACACATTTGTATATGCATATACACACACATATGTGTACATATATATATATATATATATATATATATAC
Source organism: Protopterus annectens (assembly GCF_019279795.1). Classification (NCBI taxonomy): domain Eukaryota; kingdom Metazoa; phylum Chordata; order Ceratodontiformes; family Protopteridae; genus Protopterus; species Protopterus annectens. The sequence goes on along the minus strand of NC_056725.1, from coordinate 1,325,602,679 downwards.
ATACATACACACATTAACTAAAAAAGACATCCAGCATCATAAAATATATGAATAATACACATTTGCTGTACAGATCCTAAATCAAATCCATATAAACAACAGCAATAAAAGTAGTAAATATCACTTATTTGCAATGGTTTAGCAATCACAAATAAGAATAAAGTCCAAAGATAATGCATAAATCTAAGAATGGTGCATGGCTACATTGTAAATATCCAAACCAAGAAAGACATCCAGCATCATAAAACACAAGAACACAAATTTATTACAGATATCATTCCAAATGCAACAAATCCACATAAATAACAGTAATAAAAGTAGTCCTAAATCTTTTGGAGCTGGCTGGTCATCTGATCCTTGGCAAGAAATTCTGCATATAACTTAAGCTATTGCAATAGCGAAGATGAAATCAGTAGATGTGTGAATAAAACAATCACTGGTACAGTTTAATTTCTTATGTATAGGAATTGGCCTAAAGTGGATGTCAATTCTTCTGGCCTAACTTCCACAGTAGTCAAAATGATCTCCAGTGCACAGCTGGTCTTTATATGCCCACTACATCATCAAAAGGACATTCATCTGTAAATGATACAACATCCCACAGGTTCATACGCAGATACTGGGCAATCAGTTTTCAAACTGTTAACAGTCTAAGCAGTACACCCAATAAAGCAACATGTCCTGCCTCAAGGATAGCTAGACAAAATAGGCCCGTGGAGAATTTGTAAATAACCATCCAACATCTAGGTTAGTCCTGATAACTTGTTTAATATGCAGATTTTTGGGGGAATGTACTGGGATGACAACCTCTCATGCTACCATAGCCCATTAATTTGATAACAGACTTAAGTCCTTTGTACATGTATTTGAGTAACCATTAGTGCTATGATAAAAAGATCTAGGAGGGTGAGACCTTTCGTGGCCTGAAAGGCCAAACATGGATTACCACACATTAGTACATAAACAGAGCATCAAGATGTACAACATAACAATGGGAGCAGAATGAAGTATGGTAAAAAATGTAGCAAGATTCTTTTCCAAGTTGAATGATGATGCCTCACCACAATGGAATTAGTTTTGGTAGGGAGCAAATACATCAGGAAACAGAATACAGAGACAGGGTGTTTTATTCATCCGCATTACTAAGGGACTTGAGGTCTGAACTTTTCTTTATTTAGGAACTTCTGAGATCTCTTCTGATGAGTGATGCACTAAAGTAAGTCCATACCAACATGGGCATTACATTCAATAATGGGCTGGATAAAAGATGAATGGAGTCGAAGAAATATTCATATCGTTATGAATTATATGCCCTTTGTTATTCGTTGGGCCTGACAAAAGGCTTTTCTAACTAGAGTACAAAGACATGATGATGATATATGGAGAGGGAGTTGTCCACAAGCGTGCCCAAGTCTCTAATGAGGGTATCGTTCTTAATGGGGTGATTCATCTCTGTAGTAGGATGAGGAATTATTTATTTTTCAAAAAGTGACTACACTACTCTTTTTGGCATTTAATTTCAGGCCATTCTTCTTGCAACAGTTTGCACAGTCCAGTTCATCCTACAGTACAATCACTTCAGTGGATGTCTGAACAACAAGCTCTAGTTTACACTAATCTATGAATTTTGTTAATGACAGACCTGGGATATTAAAAAATGACAAACAGAAAAGGACCAAACATTTAGCCTAGGGGAAACTTACTTGCGACAGTTTTACTTACAGAGGTAAAAACAGAGGTTGAGACTTGGAACATAGACTCTCAAGATTAAGAGTCTGATGTTCTACTGACTGAGCCATGCAGGCTTCAAAGGAATGGTGTTGATCCTACTAGCCTCAAATCCACATATCTTTTCTCACAATTCCAGTGGATTGCAACTACACCATGGCGACACAAAGGCACCCAATGTAGTAGTCCATTCTTTAGTAGTGAAAGATGTATCGGACATACCTGAAGAAAAGCTTAATCACGAAAAAAAAAAAAAAAAAAACCAGCAGAGATGCCCAAGGAGTCCAACAAAGGAAAGCAGACCTGGAGGTCAAAGCCAAAAAAATAACACTTGCCAAAAGCCCACTCCAAGTACAGACTCCAGCTAATGCCATGAGTACCATTTTCCACCTAACCTCCAGATTAGAAGGCTCCATTAAAAAAGGGTAAATGAATAAGACAAAAGTGAGTCTTTAGTGCAGTAGTGACTCAGTATTTGAGCATCTCTGGTTATGCTGTGAACCCACACTCACCTGTACTATAATCCTACTGATCACAGTTGTACTTTAATGACCTATATGTCAGAAAGGTAGTGAAGCAGATGGCTACCCAATGGGAAGCCTGACTCCAGTGAAGGTGGAAGATTACAACATCCCACAAGGAAATGCAGAGGCAAAACATGTCCTGGTTCCACAGTGTACACCCAGCTTGCAGTGCTGACAAGGTGTGTATGATGATACAGGTGACTGTCTCAAATATTTTGAGCTGACAGATTCCTTATGCAGCCCTAATGTATTTGCAGAGCACTTTACTAATCAACAAAAATACGTGGCACAGTTAGCCAGATATTTAAGTAGGGTTTATAGACAGGTCTGCTTCACCTGGCAAAAAGGGCACAAAAGGGTGATACTTGTAAGTCTTTGGTTTTGATTGCGAAAGTACAGTTGTGTAAAATCTTATCAAAACAATAGATGTCCTTTTCTTAACTGCTGCCGTATTCATAAGGGATTTCCTGCCAAGGCTAGCCCAACGTCCAGCCAGTATACTAAGCCTTTACTACTTACAAGTGCCATACATCACACGTACACTCCCAGCGCAAGGCACAGGGCATAAAAGTACAGAACAGATGCACACACACTCAGAAGTCAGAAAGTCCCAGAAACAACAGAATGTTCCTAGGAACATGGAAGAACATGTGCATCCAGAATGAGCAAAGGAAGAGCCCTTTGGCCAGGAGGCCAAGAAAGAACAGGTAGAGGAAGCAGAAGAAAGGGAGAGAATACTGTAACAGAGAACAGAAAATAATCTATTGTTATGGTAAGATTTTACACAACTGCAGTATGTCCGTCCAAATCACTGTTGCTGTATTCATAACCTAAGGGAGGATACAAAAGCTTAAGACGAAAGCTGGGAGGAGGACAGCATGGAAAATCCCTCCAGAAAACTATGAAAGATAGACATCGCAAAGCCAGCTCTAGCCCTGGAAATAATATCCAAGTTGTAACGCTTCATGAAAATATGAACAGAAGACCAGGTAGCAGTCTGAAGGATGAAATTGGTATCCAGCCCCTTGAAAAAAAAGCACAAGAGGAGGCAACAGCCCTGGTAGAATGAGCCTTTACTGATGAGGAAAGACATTTACCATGAAAAGACTAACAAAAAGAAATGGCCTTAGAAATCTAGGAAGAGATGGTTTGCTTAAAAACAGCCAAACCCAAAGACCTAGGAGAAAAGGAAACAAAAAGCTGCTCAGATTTACGAATAAAAAGTAGTTATGTACGTACCATAACGTTCCTTGTGAGTTGTTTATCTCGCCTTTATTCTCACTGATGGGTTCGGAGCTGATCCTCGGCTCCAACACGGCCGATAGCAAAGCTCAAGGTTTGCCAGTAGCTAGAGACCAAGCCCCTTATCCCACAATGCATTGCTGGAATTACCTCAGATCTTGTTTGCTGCGAGTAACAGTATATATATATATATATATATATATATATATAAATATATATAAATATATATAGATATATCTAGATATATATATATATATATATATATATATATATACACACACACACACACACAAACCTATACATACCCTTTTATGTATTTCTAGCAAAAACACTTCCCAAAGGGGAAGAAGAAATACTAAATAACCAGGATGGTACTAGCCTCTAAGTCAACAGTCAGCCAGGAGGGGGAAGGAGGGAGGGACGCGAGAATAAAGGCGAGATAAACAACTCACATGGAACGTTATGGTAAGTACATAACTTCTTTATGTGAAGTTGTTAAATCTCGCCATTTATTCTCACTGATGGGTAGCGTCCCTAGCACCCTCAACCCTGGGTGGCTCATGGGACTATGTTTTTCAGTACCGTAGAACCAAAGGAAGACCTGTCCCTTAAAGCCTTATCTACTTTGTAATGCGTGACAAAGGTATGAGGCTTAGACCAAGTGGCTGCAGCGCAAATATTGTCAAGGGGCAATTTAGCTTGAAAAGCAGAAGACGTAGAGACGGCTCTGGTAGAATGAGCCTTAGGTTTGTGCGTTAATGGCATGCTCGCATTTTCATAAACAAAGGATATACAATCGGATAACCATTTAGATAAGGTTGTTTTAGCCACTGGATTGCATTTTCTTGCTTCAGAGAAGGATACAAAAAGTTGGTCTGATTTTCTAATATCCTTAGTTCTGTCAAGATAAAATCTGAGCTGTCTGTGTACATCAAGTATGTGCAGCATGTATTCCAATTTGCTAGAGTGGTTGGGAAAAAAAGACTGGCAGCTCAATGACCTGATTGATATTTGACTCAGAACAGACTTTAGGTAAAAATGAGGGGTTTGTTCTGAGAGATACTCTATCAGCATGGAAAATCATGTAGGGTGGTCTAACAGATAATGCTTGAAGTTCTGACACTCTGCGGGCAGAATTAATGACCACAAGAAATATTGTTTTCCAGGATAAAAATTTGAGATCACAAGAAGATGCTGGTTCAAAAGGAGGAAGAATAATTTGAGACAGCATAAGGTTTAAATTCCAGGGAGAATAGGGAATTTTGATCGGAGGTCTCATATGAAGAACACCTTTAAGAAAAGTCTTAGATAATTTATGGCCCATAACATTTGAGCTACCAAATCCAAGGTGAAAATTTGAGATGGTAGCTAACTGAACTTGAACTGTAGCAGCTGCTGCCCCTTCCTTAAAAATTTTTGTCAAAAATTCTAAAATAGAAGATAGCGGAGCTCGGAAAGGGTCAATGTTCTGCGTGTTGGCCCAAATTGAGAACCTTTTCCATTTACTGCCATATAATTTCCTGGTAGATGGCTTGTGAGAAGACAAGAGAATTTATCTTGTATCTTCTGAAATTGAATGAAGCCTGGCAATTAGGGGAAGTGGATTAGCCAAGCAGTCAGTTTCAGAGACTGCAGTGAAGGATGAAGGTCCTTTGACGGGTGCGTCAGAAGGTCCGGAACTGGGTCCAGGATCCATGGATCTTCCAACAGATGATGGTGGAGAAACAGAAACCAAATCTGTCGAGGCCAGTAGGAGGCTATGAGTACAACGGTCCTTCCCAGCAATTTTGCTTTCTGTAAAAATCTGGGTATTAATGGGAAGGGTGGAAATGCATAAAGGAGACCCGGGGGCCAATCGTGTAAAAGTACATCTCTTGGGGGATGACCGGGAGGTGGTATCAGGGCAAAGTAACTTCTGCATTTTGAATTGATGTGGCTGGCAAAAAAGTCACAGCAAGGCTGGACCCATTTGCACTAAATCAACTCCGCAACCTGTTGTTTGAGAGACCACTCGTGAGGGAGTAATATCGCCCTGTTTAGCTTGTCCGCTACACCGTTGGATTTCCCTGGAATGTGCGCTGCTAACAGAAAATGCTGGGATGACACAGCCCATTGCCAGACCCTGAAGACTTCTCAACAAAGGGGGGTAAAGACTTGGTTCCGCCTTGCTTATTCAAGTACCAGACTACTGACATGTTGTCCGTCTGAATTGCAATAGTTCCTAGAGGGAGAAGAAGCGTGGTTTTACCGCGTGAAAGCGCTTATTTTTTCTGTTCACTATTAAAAGATTGCTTATTTTTATGACGGAGTAGCATCTTTTTACTTCATTGAAGGCATTGCAGTTTTTCGTTTAATCCATGAACAGTTTTTGCTCAATGTTTTGGTGATTTAACATCATTGGCTTCAGCTATTCAAGCTACAGGGATATTCTGCTGAACGGTCCTGGTGGTTGGTTCACTACTTCTGTTTTTTATTATCAGAGGGAGAGAGTCCTGAAAGTACTGCAACACCAGAAGCACCACTCTCAACTGTAGAATATTGATGTGCCGATGTGATTCTTTATCTGTCCATGTGCCTTGGGCAGTCATTGCCTGAAAATGTCCCCCCCCACCCTATTAGGGAAGTGTCCGTGGTCACAGTGGCTACTGGGGGGGGGGACAAAGGGTTTTCCGATTGTGACATGAAGAGACATCAACCACCACCGAAGGTCTCTCCTGCAAGAATCGGTGATGAGAATCATGTGGTGCATCGGTAGTTTCTGGTAAGACCACTGAGCAAAGAGGAGCCACTGAAGAATTCACATATGCATTCTTGCGAGTGGTATAGCCAGGATTACTGCCGCCATCAAACCTAGCACCTTCAATACCTCTGCTGCTGTAGCTTTGTTCTTTGACACCAGTGAGCTGACGTTTTGGCGGAGAAGAGAGACTCTTTCGACAGGGAGACGTAGAGTGGTAGTTGAGGTATCTAACTCTGCTCCTATAAAAACGGTATGCTGCGATGGCGATAAGGCAGACTTTTCGAAGTTGATTGTAATGCCTAATTGATGGCAGAGTGTCAGAGCGTATTGTGTTGCCTGAGTCAATTGATGCCTGGTGGCAGCGGTGAGGGCCAATCGTCTAGGTATGGAAACACCTGGAATCCTAGATGTCTCAGGTGAGCCGTGACCACTGCCATGCATTTGGTGAACACTCTGGGGGCTGTAGTGAGACCAAAAGGTGGGGCTCGAAACTGGTAATGATTGGCTCACAGCCAGAAGCGCAGATGATCTCTGGAGCGTCTGTTCATCTTTATGTGATAGTACGCGTCCTTGAGATCTATGGAGTACATCCAATCGCCTTTCCCTACGAAGGGAAGAATGGACTGAAGCGTGACCATTCGGGACTTCTCTTTCTTTATGAACTGGTTGAGTCTGCTGAGGTCCAAGATAGGTCTCCAGTCCCCTGTTTTCTTTGGTAACAAAAGGAATCTAGTAAGTTCCGAATCCAACTTGGACTGCTGGGACTGGTTGGATGACTCTTTTTTTCTAGCAATCTGTGGACCTCTACGATTGCTTATTCCCTGAGATTGGGTGGAACATCTGGCATTTTCTTTACAGGAATGGGAAGGGAAGAGGACGGTATGAAATATCCTCTGGAAATGATGCTTTGTACCCAAGTATCTGATGTTATGTTTAGCCAGGCTTCTGGGTACAAAGACAAGCGACCCCGGACTGCCTCCAGAGCCGAACAGTCGGGCCCCCTTTCAGGGGCGCTGGTAGGGTTGACCGGAGAACTGACCCCTGTCACCCTGTTGCTGCGGACCCCCTCTGCCACGGGGGTGGCGTCTTCTGTTATAACCCCCTCCTCTGCCTCTACAGGGGGTTCCTCCACGTGTGTCCTGAAAGGCTCCCTGTGCTTTTCAGAACCACATTTTCCCTCCCCTAGGGCCCTTGGGAAAGGGCCGAGTAGGGGTCGAAAAACAGACTCCAACGGCAGATAAGGTCTTGCCTTCCTGCTCACACCTGGTTAAAGTTTCCTTTACTTTGGGCCCAAACAGTTATGAGCCATCGAATGGGGTATTAATAAAGGAAGACTTAAAGGGTTCCGCAAAGGAACAGAGACGCATCCAGGCTTGTCTTCGAAGAGCAATGCCCAAACTAGTGGCTCTACTCGAACCATCAGCTGCACAGGATATGAGACGCATGGACGAGTTTACCACTGAGTTTAGGGTAGCGAGTTGGGCGTTGACTTTGTCGGCCACTCCTGCAGCTACCGTACCCTGGAGAGTATCTCCTAGCTCTTTCAGGAGATCTCTCTGTAGTCTCGTAAAGTGGGTTAAGTAGTTCAGTGTTCGCAGAGAAAAAGTCGCTGAACTAAACATGCGCTTCCCATATCTATCCATGACCCTAGAATCTTTGTTAGGGAGATGGATAGAGGTGGATGTCTCAGATACTTCCTTTTTGGTGGCTGCAGCTACCACCATGGCATCAACAGGCACTCCCTTTGTCAAAAATGGCTTGTCCACTGGGGCAGACATGAATTTATTGGGCTTATGAGGAACAGGTTCCATGGCCTCCGGTGACTCCCACGCCTTACAAGAAATCAGTTCCATGAGCTCGTCGTAAGGCGGAGACACACAAGAAGTGGAAGGTTGAGACCCAAAAGCCTTCAAGAGCACTGACTCATCCTCAGTAGGGGTCTTGGACTGCCAATCGCCCCTCTGACTAAGGATCTCTAGTATCTCTGCAAAGGAGATATCCTCAGAGGGAGATCGAGGGGACCCTTCTGACTCATCTAAGTCCGTGTCAGATGTCAAAGACTCTTGTGGGGAGTCCAAGTGCCTCCTCTTGCATAGTCTCTTCCTGGGCACCTCCTCAGTGGGGGGATCTGGGGAGGTCTCAGAAGAGTAGAGGATGCCCTGTGGGGGTACTTGAGGCTCGGGATCTCTACGCTTAGAGGGACCGGTAGATGAAGAAGCAGACACAGGAGCTTGAGGGGAGAGGGAAGGCTGAACCGATGCTGATATTGTCTTTGGAGACAAAACTCTCCTCATAGCATCGAAGGCACCATGGCTCCTACGAGAAGGATTGGACGGACCCGAGAGTACCATCCGAGCCTCCCGCACCGAAACCCTGGGCTCCTTGCCCGAGGTAGGAGCCGAGCTCATCCGAGCTGAAGCCCAGAGAGGAAGAGTCGGCACTGACAAATCGGTTCAACTATCCTCCCCGGACCTGACGGGAGAGCGTCGGCTCCTAGAGTCCTCGGTCGGCGCTGAGGACATCCGAATAGATGGAGCCGATAACACCGGTGTGGGTATCAGCTCCAAGGGTTCGACAACCATTGGTTCAGTTTTCTTTGGCTCAGACAGTCCAGTACGAGTCAGAGGAGGAGTAGATAAATCCAGTTCCACGGTCTTCGGCACCGACGAGCTGGTTGGGGCCGGCAACAATTTAGCAAGTCCTGGTGCCTGTAAAAGCTTCTGCACTAGCCGATCCATTTCCAAATTTGAAAGGCTGACTGAGGACTTAGCTGAATGCACCGAAGGTGCTGACTGGAGCAGAGGGGAAGAAGGAACTTCAGAGACCAGCTCCAAAATTGAGAGCTGGCTCCAAATCAAAGGTACACTCGGTTCAGAGATCTGTGGAACCGATGACCCTCCTTCTGAAATTTTTGCCTTTTTTGTCACTTTGTCTGAAGGTCTGGATTTTGGGGATTTGGAAAACGAGCTAGTACCCTCATGGCTACTCAAACCCTCAGAAAAAGATTGCTGTAGCAATCCCCCATCTATTAGCTTCCTCCTTCTCTCCAAGAGGACTCTTGAAGAAAAAGAATGGCAAACACTGCAAGTGTCTTGGAGGTGTTTAGCCCCCAGATAGTAGACACATTGAATGTGTCCGTCAGTGACGGACATTTTCTGCCCACAATCTGGGCATTTTTTGAATCCCGATTTAGGATGGGATTTCTCCTTTTCATCAGACATAGTTAATGACGAACAGTAAACTGAAAAGAGTAAGACAGAAAAGTCCTTTCTCACTAGTAAAGATCCACAAAACTACTAAGCCCAAACCGGGCACTAACTATAACAATATAATTACAGATTACAAATATAGGGCTAGAGGCCCACAGAGAAGAACCCTGACTATTAGAAAGACTTCTTCTTCTTCTTCTTTCGGCTTTTTCCCGGTTAGGGGTCGCCACAGCGGATCACCTTGTCCGCACATTGAATGGCAGTGGAGTTTTACGGTGTCGAGTTGCCAGCCCGGCGCCCAACCTTCCACAGAAGGCACACTCACACGCACACCTAGGGCCAATTTAGAGTGTCCAATCCACCTGCAGCATGTCTTTGGGATGTGGGAGGAAACCGGAGCACCCGGAGGAAACCCACGCGACCACAGGGAGGACATGCAGACTCCCCACAGAAGGCACCCCAGCCAAGGATCGAACCGGAGAACCTCTTGCTGTGAGGCGGCAATGCTAACCACTGGACCACCGTGGCCGCCCTTGACTAAATACGGTTAAAGGCCCATACAAACCAAGAAGCCAACAGGGCACTAACTATTTAAACTGTTTAAAACTACCTAAACTACATTATATTAATAAACAACCTGATATTAACACACAACTATTTTAGTAACAAAAAGTAAAAGTTCTTTTTATAAACTTGCTGTTATTTTTCCACAAATGGTCCAAGCTAACTGGATCACCAAGATCGCTCTTGCCGCGGCAAACTAGATCTGAGGTAATTTCAGCAGTGCATTGTGGGATAAGGGGCTTGGCCTCGAGCTACTGGCAAACCTTGAGCTTTGCTATCGGCCGTGTCGGAGCCAAGGATAGGCTCCGAACCCATCAGTGAGAATAAACGGCGAGATTTAACAACTTCACATCTTTAGTTTTATTCAAATATCCAAGCTGTCTATGCAAATCCAGGGTGTGAAGAAACTTCTCACTGATAGGCTGCAGAGAAGGAAAAAAGGAAGGCAGATGGATAGACTGACCGAGGGACAACGGATTGACTACTATGGACATAAGAGAAGTACTCTAATACCCTACACATGGGAAAATAATAAAGCAGACAGCCACCCAAGGGGAAGCCTGAAGATAGCAAAGGTGGTGGATTACAACATCCTATGCAGAAATGCAGCGGCAAAACATGTCCTGCTTCCAGACAGTAAGTCCAGCTGTGGACAACTAAGAAAAGAGGAACAAACATGAAAGCCTGAAGTTCAAGCACCCTCTTGGCCAAAGTGAGAGCCAAAAGAAAAACAGTCTTCCAAGTACAATACTGTAGAAAAATAAAAAATAAAAAATAAAAAAATAAGCTAAACCAGCAGGCTCAAAAGGAGCCCGAGTCAATCTTTCAAGAATTACGTCCTAGGAAGGTGGAATAGACTTCTTGGGAGGACTGATAAGAAGGATGCCTTTAAGAAACTGCTTGACCTGAAATCCAGAAGCCAGAAGAGGAGGAGCCAAGGGCAGATGAGCACAAATTGCTGATGGGTAATCTTTAACTGAATAATTATGCTAACCTACCATGGAGCAGATCACACAACTAACAGAGAATCAAAGGAACCTCCACAGAGGGGGGATCTTGATGAAGAGGGAGGCACCAGGGAAAAAATCTTTTTCATTTGGACAAACATGATTTCCTGGTAGTGGATTTCCTGGTCTCCTGTAAAACCCAAGCATGTCCTCCAAAAAGAGGTGCCTAAAAGGGATCAAAACCTTATCACCCACAGCGTCAGGTGCAGAGTGAAAAAGTGAGGATGGATAACAGAACTCCTTGTCTTGTGTGAGAAGGTCCACCCTTGTGGTGACTGCCCTGGCCAAGTAAGAAAGAAGGGGGAACCAATGCTGTCTAGGCCAAAAGGCCTAGATTCTGGGAGAGTTCTGCCTGATCTTGTGCAAGACTTGTGGTAACAAAGGAAGGGGAGGGAGGAATATGTACAGAAATACCTCCTTCCAAGCAAAAGACAGGGCATTCACTTTCCAAGTCAAAGGACTTGGGACTCTGGAATGCATACAGGAAGTTGTCTTTTCAGATGGGGACAAAAAGATCTACCAAAGGAATACCACCCAGTGAACAATGACCAGGAAACATCTCTGTGAAGCATCCACTCGTGAGCTTATGTGCTGTACCTCCTCAAACTGTCTGCCACTACAATGCACTCCAAGGGAATATAAACAACCTGAAGAGTTTCTTGATACTGAACAGCTAGACCCCAGACATGAACAGCCAGTCTGCAAAGAAGATAGGACCTTGTACATCACCCTTGTTTGTTGACATACCATAGCTGTGTGGTATTGTCTGTAAAAACTTTGAGAGGCCCAGGATGAAAGAGGGAATGAAAAGTCTGAAGAGCTAGAAGCAGAGCCCTTATCTCCTTTATACTGATGTGGCCCAAACTCTGATGAAGAGGCCAGAGACCCTAAATCTAGGGAGAGAGACAGACGAAGGAGAGCCCCATCCCTTCTGAGGTATCTGTAAAGAGCGCTTGGGTCAGGACTGGAACCTGGAAAGGAAGCCCAGGGTTGACAGAAAGTTGATGAATCCATCACTGAAGCTTGGGGTTGAAACAAGGAAGGAAGGGGACTAGGAAGTCCAGAGGGTGGCAATATTGGAGCCACACTGGCTTGAGGTACCACTGTACCTTTCTCAAGTGGAGTCTGGCCAGATTGAGCATGGGAAATGGTGGAAGCCTTGAACCCAAGGAACCTAAGAAAATCCTTGGCTGTGACTGAAGCCAGAGGAAGACAAAACTGGAAAAAGGCAGTAGAAACAGGGCCATGTGGACAAGCAGAGATGCCAGCATGGGGAAGGTCTGAAGCCTGCAACCAAGGAAATGTGTTCCTGAAATGGTGTCAGGGCTGATTTCTGGAAGTGTGTGATGAACCCAAGATTCTGCAACAGGGAAATAGTAAACTGGAGATCCTGAAGCAGAACATCAGGGGAAGAAACTTGAATAAGCAGATTATACAGATATGGGAGGATCTGAACTCTTCTCATCCTGCAAAAAAGCCATAACAGGAGTGGGGCAGTACAGAGGCCAAAGGGCAGAACTGAAAATGCAAGGAAGAAACAGAGAAAAAAATAGTTATGTACTCACCATAACATACTATCTGGGTTGCCCATTTTCATTCTTCCTCAACTGATGGGTTTGAATCAGGGAGACTGATGAGATTCTGCTGTTTCTACCAGATCAGATCCAAAAACTCTCAAGCGCCTTCCTTTACCAATACTGCCCTGCCAACCTAACGTACATCAGATGAAGTTTATTGCCCCTAGATATAAAGGCACAACTTATTATACTAATCAACAAAGGCAAAAAGAAAAAGGAAGCTGGAGTTCAAACAAGGAACAGACATTCCTGTACAACTCTTAGAACAGGTGTCGACAACCTACGGCACGTGAAAGGTACAGCTGTGTACACTTACCATAAATGTAGATGTTCGAGTGCATTCACTGTTGCAGTCATTACATTTGGGTAATCTGCTGGCAGGTTGCCCTCAGTTGGCCTGAATTCCAAAGTCTTGGGTCCTGCGTCGGCTGCTGTCTCCTCTTCCATGACGTCAGGTCGTCAAGGGTATAAAAAGTACAGTTGTGTACCTACCATAAATGTAGATGTTTGAGTGTATTCACTGTTGCAGTCATTACACTTGGGTTATCCTGCTGGCAGGCTACCCGCAGTCGGCCTGAATTCCAAAGTCTAGGTCCGGCGTCGGTTGCTGTTGCCTTTTCCCTGACGTCAGTGCGCCAGGGGTATAAAAGATGCAGCCGACGCCATTTTCTTCAGTTTTTCTTGCCCCAGATGTCAGGTGCCCCCAAATTGGAAGGCTGAAAATTATGCCAATAAGTATGCATGCACAAAAATAACATTTCCTTCATCTACAAGCAAATACACCACATAGGTTGTATAGGATAGAGAAGTGCAGATAAGTCCCAGCAAAGAAAAGGGGGATGGTGGGTGGGTAACCTGGACTGCAACAGTGAATACACTCGAACATCTACATTACAACTATACTATGTTTATCGTGTTTCACTGTTGCAGTCATTACACTTGGGTTGAATCCCAAAGCTGAGGTTGGGTGGCTGGGTCTAAATAGGATTAGGAGCGGCTATAAGGCCCTGCAGAACTGCAGTGGCAAAGCCTGCTCTGGATTTAGAGTACAGAGGTAAATGGTAGTGCTTGGTAAAAGTGTACGCTGAACTCCAAGTTGCAGCCTCTAAAATGTCTTTGGTTGGTACTCCTCTAAGGAAGGTTGCTGACGTGGTTGCTGCTCTGGTTGAATGTGGCCTAATGCCCTTAGGCACTGATTTGCCATGTTGTGAATAGCAGAAACGAATGCAGTGGCCTATGCATTTTGAAATAGTTTGAGATAGCCTTTTTCTTGTGATCCTGCAGCATATGCTACTAAGAGTTGCTCAGTCTTTCTGAAAGCCTTAGTTCTGTCCAAGTAGAAGCGTAGCTGTCTGTGTATGTCCAAAGAATGCAGGTGTCTCTCACCCTTATTCTGTGGGTTTGGATAAAAAGTAGGCAAATGAATGGTTTGGTTAAGGGCCACACTGGACATTACCTTAGGCATAAATGTCGGGTTCATCCTCAGAGAAACCCTGTCTGGATGGAAAATGATAAAAGGTTCCACAGCCATGAGTGCCTGTAACTCTGAGACTCGTCTTGCAGAGGTTATTGCTAGGAACAGAGCTATTTTCCAAGATAAGAACTTTATTTCAGCTGTATTGGCTGGCTCAAAAGGCGGCAATGTGAGTTTTTCCAAGACATAATTGAGGTCCCATGCAGGTATTGGTGCTCTCCTTGGAGGTCTTATGTTTTTGGCCCCATCTGTGGTACAGTCTTAGCAACGGATGTGAAAAAAATTGGTGGTTCCGTATTGTAATGAGCTGAAATGGCAGAGGCATGGATTTTAATTGATGAAAAGGATAGGCCTTTGTTCAGCATCTCAGTTAGGTATTGTAAAATATGAGGAATATTTGGTACAAATGTGTCAATTCCTTGTGCCTGGTTCCAAGCACAGAATCTTTTCCATTTTTCTGCATAAGATTTTCTGGTACTGGGCCTCCTGGCCTCCAAAATAACATCCATCACTGCTTTAGAGAGAGGTGTGCTCTGAATGGCTACATTATCCGCCATGCTGCCAGATTTAGGGTTCTGAGTTGGCTGTAAAGGATCTGATTGTTTTGTTGGGTCAGTAAATGAGGAATTAGAGGCAATGTCCAGGCTGGGCCTTGAGACAAGCTCTTTAGGATTGGGGCCAGTCTGGAGCAATCAGAATCATTTTTGGCTTCTCTTGTCTGGCCTTTAGGAGTACCTTGGGGAGGAGAGGCAGAGGAGGAAAGGCATATACTGTTAGGGTTTTCCAGATCAATGACAGAGCACCCACTTTCCATGCTTGCTTGTGACAAGTCCTTGTGCAGAATCTCTGTATTTGGCAGTTGTGAGGGGAGGCAAATAGATCTATGTCTGGGCATCCCCATTTCTTTATTATCATGCTGAAGACTTGTGGATCCAGTTTACTCTCGTGGGGATCCATGAGGTTTCTGCTTAGTTCGTCTGCCAGCGTATTTTTCTTTCCTGGCAGGAATTGTGCTTGCAGGTGTACTTGCTAAGTCAATGCTGTGTCCCACAAAGTCATGGCTTGTCTGCAGAGGGGGTAGGAATGTGTGCATCCCTGCTTGTTTATGTACCACATGACTGTAGTATTGTCCGTCCTTATCAGTAGTTGTCCTGGATGGAGTAGATCCTTGAAAGCAGTTCGGGCATTCTGAACAGCTAGTATCTCTTTTTGATTGATATGAAGATGCCTTTGGCTTGTGGGCCATGTGCCCTGAATACATTTTCCTGCCATGTGGGCCCCCCCCAGGCATAATCTGATGCATCTGTTGTTATTGACTGCCTGGCTGTGGGTAGGGTAAATGGTTGTCCGTTGTTGTGGTGGCAGGCCTGTGCCCATCGAAACTCCTGTTGCAGGCAAGGAATGTGGGTAATTAATGTTTCCAGGCTGTGACAATGTTGAGTCCAAACACTTTTTAGATACCATTGTAGTTTCCTCATATGCAGTCTGGCAAATGGAATTAGCAGAATGCAGGATGCCATGAAGCCCAAAGCCTGCAGAATTTTTCTTGCAGATAACTGGGTCTCTGTTGCCAATATTTTGAAGTAAGAAGTTAGTTGCCTTTGTTTGTCTGGCGTGAGATAAGCCATCTGGGCAGTTGTATTTAAGCTTTCACCCAGGAATATTAGCTCTTGAGAGGGTACTAGTTTTGATTTCTTTGTGTTTACTGTGTACCCTAAGCAAATTAGTAATCTTTTTACAAATGCCAGATGCTTTAGTAGAATGTCCTTGTTCTCTGCTTGAATAAGGCAATCGTCCAAGTAAGGATATATTTGAATTCCTCTGTCTGCAAAATGCAATTATTGGTGCCATAAATTTTGGGAAGACCCTGGATGCAGTAGATAAGCCAAAGGGCAGTGCAGAGAATTGGTAGTGCATTGAGCCAGCTATGAATCTGAGGTATCTTCTTCAAGATTGTCTGATTGGAATATGCAGGCATGCCTCTTTTAGGTCCAAAGTTACCAGCCAAGCCTTCTTGCCCAGCATGGGCAGGAGCTGCTGCAGAGTCAACATTTTGAATTTTGGAACGTCCAGAAATGTATTTAGAATAGACAGGTCCAGTATTGGTCTCCAGGCTTTGTCTTTTCTGGGTACCAAGAAAAGTCTTGAGTAAAATCCTTGTCCCTGCTCTTGCTGTGGTACTTGCTGAATGGCCCTCATATCCATGAGGGATGAAACTTGTTGTTGTGCCTCTGCCCATTGATTGTGTGGCAGGTCTGGCATACCTTTTGCCCTTGGCAGGGTGTGAAAGTGTAACCTGTAGTCCTGAGACACTATATTCAAGACCCATTTGTCCTGGGTGATCATGTGCCAATTTTGAGAAAAAAGTGCTAGTTTTCCCCCTAAGGGGGCTGCCAAAAGATAAGTGCTTGGTGCTGGCACAGGAAAGTCATTGGGACTGTTTCCTGTATGGCTGTGATTTGTCTTCTCCGTTTTTGGAGGTAGAAGCGTCCCACTGTTTAGGCTTGTGTGAGCCCTGGGGCTGGGATCTGCCTCCGGGGCGTCTGTATCTGCCTCTTTGTGGCCTGTCTGACACTGGAAAGGACCAATTCTTTGTAGGCCAGTTCCTGCTAAATCTGAGTGGCTGTACCTGTAAGAAATCCTTTACTGTTTGCATAGATTTCACTTTGTCCTCCATTTTCTTCAACACCTCCTCTGCCTTAACTCCAAATAAGGTATCATGCTGTAATGGAGCATCTAATAATTTTGCTTTAACATGATCAGGCAGATTCTGTTCCTTTAACCAAGCATGCCTCCTAATGACAGAAACCGTAACTGCGTCCCTGCAAGAGGCCTCCAGAGAATAAAAACCACACTGCAATGTATGTTTTCCCACTTGTTCAGTTGCATGCAATAAATCCTGCATTTCCTTATTTTCTGCACAATCAGAATTTGACAACATTTTCTGTTTTAGCAGTGACATTAAGTATTGCTGATATTTAAGCATACGAAATTGACAATTTAAAGCCCTCACAGCCAAAGTAGCAGAAGTGTAAACCTTTTTTCCTCATCTGTCTAGTGCCCTTGAATCTTTATCAGAGGGGATAGGGTTTTTTGCAGTAGAAGCCTTGACCCCTTTGGGACCCTGAGAGATAGTTTCTGGGTCAGCAGCAGGGTTTTTATAAAGAAATTTATGTGAATCTGGAACCCTGTAATATCTGTCTGGTTTAACAGGGGCAGGAGGTAGAGAGTCAGGAGAAAGTCCGGACTCTGAAAATACATCTACAATGTCTAACACAGGAGGAATAGCCAGAAGCCTGTGCTGAGGTAGTAAAAGTAAAAGAAAAAATCTCTAAGCCTTTTCTTAGATTCTGGGTAGTCTTGGCTCTCCCAGTGGAAGTGCTCCCTCATGGTATGCAGGGTTTCCCCAAAAGAATAATCCTCAGGCGGGGAGGCTGAAGGGATAGATTCTTCAGCATCAGAATCCTCGTAAGGAGGAACAGAGTATTCCTGTTCAGAAGAGGAGTCAGAGGAAATGGAAACCTGATCTGAAGATTCATATTCTGTCTCTTGCCTAGGCCTCTTGTCAGTCAGGAGGGGGATGGGAACCCCTGATCAAAGTAATTAAGTGTTCGGCCATTTTGAGCATCTGTTTTTTAGGCATGGAAATCTGTCCAGGAGAATGCTGTACTTGTTTCTTTGTCTTTAGAACTGCTTTAGTCTTTGCTTTGGAAGCTGAAGTAGGCTTTACATATAACTGTGTAGGTATGAAAACACCCTCAGAAGCCGATGCATGCTCAGCGGCTACGGACCCATCTGAGGGAATAGTTTTCGAGTGTCCAATACCTTGAATATCCAGAGGCCTAGCTGGCTCCACATGGGAGTCGGCGGCGGCCTGTGGCTCTGAGGTAGCGGGCGTCAGGGGCTGCAAAAGCGCCTCACTGAGAACCGGCGACTGGCTTAGCGGAAGCCTAGTCGTCGGTTTTAGACCTCGGGTGCCTGTCCTTTTCTTTTTCCTTGCGCTTTTTATGAACTCTGACGGCATTATATAATTGAATCTTTGGCCAAAGTAATAAAAGGCAAAATCGTACTGACACTTAGTGCGCTGGTTAAATCTAGCAGAAAACCGACAGCTAGCAACATTGTGATCAGGGCCTAGGCAATACAGTAAGAATGAAAATCTTTATGAGGTATTTGCTTCCCACAAGAAATACAATTGTTAACTTTTTCTGACATCAGACTGGAGCAAGAAAAAAGTTTCCCCAACGGGGTACTTAGCTTTAATTAAGACTTCGGATCTGAAATTCGTCTTTGAAAATCTAAGGAGTCAGCTGACCGACACTTGCGAACTGCTTTTGCTTCGGGCACAGCGCGGCAAGAAAGACTGAAGAAAATGGGGTTGGCTGCATCTTTTATACCCCTGGCCCACTGACGTCAGGGAAGAGAAGATAACTTCATTATCTGATGTTGTCAATCTTCATTCATTCCTCAAACTCAGGGACAGAGTCCCTAGCTACCCGAATCCCAGGCAGGCTCTAAGGAAAGATATTTCTGAGAACTGAAGAGCTGAAGGCTGTTCTTCCCCTGGATACCAGATCCGATTTGTAATGAGTAATAAAAGTACATGGATTAGTCCAAGTCGCAGCTGCACAAATATTGTCCATGGAAGTTCTAGACAGGAAGGCTGATGAAGATACCATGAACCTAGTTTAGTGGGCCTTCAATGGTTTTTGGAAGAACCAAATCCAACTTGTTATAGACAAAGTAGATACAATCAAATCAGTCACCCATCTTGATAAGAGTTACTTTCGAGACTGGTTGACCCAATCTGGTGTCTGAAAAATGATAAAAATAGCTGGTCAGATTTCCGTAAATTTGTCAGATCTGTGCAGGCAGAAATGTAATTGTCTATATACATCCAATAAATGTAACATGTATTCGTCTTTGTTTGATACATTTGGGAAGAATACAGGGAGATTTAATGGCTTGATTAGATCCTGACACTGCCTTGGATAGGAAGGAAGGGCTGGGTCTTAAAAACACTTCATATTTACGAAAGACTAAATGAGGAGGATTAGAAGATGAGGCTTGCAGCTCTGAAACTCTTCTAGTGAAGTTATAGCTATGAGAAAAATTGTTTTCAAAGTCAGATAACGTAGCTCACATCTCACTGCAGGTTCAAAAGGTGCCTGATTTAGGGCCTGTAACATTATGGTAAGTTCCCAGGATGGAGTAGGATCCTTGAAGGGGAGCTTCAGTAAAAAAGTCCCTTTTATAAAGGCTTTACAAAGACGTGAAGAAGCTAGAGCAGCATTATCCACTCCGACATGGAAATTAGAGATAGTAGCTAGCTGAACCTTAACTGTAGGAGGACTGACCCCCTCACTGAAAATGAAAGTCAGGAACTCCAGGATCTTATGAACTGGTGCTGAAAAAGGGTCTGTGTCATGTTGTTGTGCCCAAAGGGCAAATCTTTTCCATTTGTTCTTGCAAATTTTCCTGGTAGTAGACTTGTGGGACGATAACAGAATGTGATGTACTGGGGATGAGCATTGGCTGTCTAGCTATTAATGCAATTGGAGAAACTTGAGCCACATGATGTCCAGGTGAGTTATGTGTCAGATGAGAGAGGAGATCTGAAATTGGATCCAGAATCCAAGGCTGGCAGATTACATGACGCCAGAGAAAAAGAAACCAGATCTGTTGAGCCCAATAAGGGGCAATGATGATTAATTTTCTCTTCAAAAGAGATGACTGCTGTAGGACTTAGGAGATTAAGGCAGTTGGGGAATAAGTATAGAGGGGACCAGGGGGCCAACTGTGAAGGAGAGCATCTCTTGGTGACTATATTGGTGAAGGGATCAGGAAGAAGAACCTGCTGCACCTGTTGTTCAGGGGTTGCAAAAAGGTCACAGCACGAATGGTCCCACTGGCGGAAAATCATTTCTGCCACTTTTGTGTTGAGAGACCACTCATGAGGTAATAAAACAGACCTTGGCAACTTGATGTTATCACGGAGGATCTCCCCAGGATGTGTTGCTATCAGAAATCGATTTGAGATATCGCCCATTGCCACACACTCTGGACTTCTTGATACAAGGGGTAAGACCTGGTTCCTCTCTGTTTGTTGATGTAGCATACAACCGACTACTGTCCATTTAAATCACAACAGTGCCAGATGGGAGAGAATCTTGGAATGCCTGCAATGCTTAGGAGTACTGCTCCCATCTCCAGCACACTGATATGCAAATTTGCTTCTTTGGGGGACCACGTGCCTTGAACAGTCTTCCTCAAGAAATGTCCCCCCATCCAATCTGGGAAGCATCCGTGGTCACTATGGCCTTGAGCTGAGGGAGGATGACTGGACGAACTTGTAATTTTGATCTGAGTGAATCAACCACCAAAGGTACTGTGTGCAGGCTGGAGTTATACTGATCTTGGTGGACAAGGACTGATGCAGGATGGATCACTGGGTTGCTAATGTGGATTGCAGAATTCTCATATGGTAGCTCGCTAATGGGAGCAGAACTATCGCCACCAACACGGACCCTAGAGTTTGTAATACCTGGTGGGCTGGTATGGATGAACTCTGAATTATTCTGCTGACTTGAAAGTAGATGTTTTGAACTGCTGACAGTGGCAGATATGTTATCATTGACATTGTGTTGAAACTGGCTCCTATGAATTCTAGAAACTGAAAAGGTTGAAGATGAGATTTCTTGTGGTTTATTGTGATGCCTAACTTGGAACAAGTCTGGAGAACATAATCTCGAGCTGTCATCAGTAGATGCTTGGTTTAGTCAGTAAGGAGCAAGTCATCTAAATACAGAAATACTCAGAATTCCTGCAGTCTGAAGTGAGCTGCTACCACTGCCATGCATTTGGTAAACACCATGGGGACTGTGGTGAGACTAAAGAGTAGTTCTCTGAACTGATAGTGACTGGCTCCTAGCCGGAAGCAAAAGTATCTCCTGGACTGTCTGTTCGTTTTTATGTTATAGCACGCATCCTGGAGATCTATGAAGCACATCCAAACTGTGGTGAGACTAAAGAGTAGTTCTCTGAACTGATAGTGACTGACTCCTAGCTGGAAGCAAAGGTGTCTCCTGGACTGTCTGTTCATTTTTATGTTATAGCACGCATCCTGGAGATTTATGAAGCACATCCAATTATCTGTATGCAGGAAAGGCAAAATGGAAAGAACCATGACCATCCAGAACTTGGTCTGCTGAACTGAATTGTTCAGAGCATGGAGATCCAAAATTGACCTCCTTTCCCCTGTTTTCCTTGGCAGTAAAAAGAATCTTGAGTAAGTTCTGGATTCTTTCTGGTCTGGGGGGACCTCTTGGATGACTTCTTTTTTTCCTAACAGCTTTTGTATTTCTGAAGCAGCTGCCTTCCTCTGACCGGGTGGAATGTCGGGAATTCTATTTTGTAACTATGGTGGATGGGAAAAGGGAACAATATAAACTTTGGAAATGATCCTCTACACCCAAGTATCTCTTAAGTCTAGCCAGGTTCTCTGGTGCGGGAAAAATGACCCTGACTGCCTCCAGAAGTAGGCAATTGGGCCTCCTTTCAGGAACACTAACATGGCTTGTCAGAGAAAGAATCTCTGGACCCCTGGCTCTGTGGGCCTCCTCTGCCAAATTTGTGGCATCTTCCGTTAGAATTCCTCCCTCTGCCTTGGGGAGAACTTTCTCCACATGCATCATGGAAAGGACCCTAGGGCTTCCTAAACCACATCTTTCGACCACCTCACTGATTCTGGGAAAAGGTTCTTTCAGGAGTCGAAAAACATACAACAGCAGATGGGGTCTTTCCTTCTTTCGCACACCTGGAGAGTGTGTGTCCTTACCTTGGGGCCAGACAGCGAACTTCTGTCAAAAGGCACACTGACAAAGGATGACTTGAAAGGCCCCACAAAATCACACAGATGCATCCAGGCATGCCTTCTAATGAATATGCCTGAAACCACCCTCTCTTGAGGCTCTTTCAGCTGCATGGGAAATGAGCCACACAGACGAATTTGAGAGAAGGGTGGCTAAGTGAAGCAATATTATAGTTTCATAGTATAGTACTAGGCTATCTGCCCTAGGGCATTTATAAGTCTAACCAAAGTGTATGTGGCTTTCGCCACCCCATGTAATGATACAAAAGTGTACAATTTAAATTAAATTTAGTTTACTGTGCCTCTATCTAGCAATGACACAGAGATGACCCCCGGGGTAAACCTACGATCACCCATCCATTCATCCAGATTTCTCTTGAATAGAGTCAGTGAAGGGCTCTGCCTAACATGGACAGGTATCCTGTTCCAGAGTGCGGGAAGCATCTGGGTTATGAATCGATACCTCCAGCATGTCCTACTCATATTTGTGCTGAGGTTTAAATCTTTAGCTCTCGTGGCTCTGATGGATTTGGATTTTTTGAGGTGGAGCATGTCCATTAATTCTGAATTGGACATGGCCTTGTACGTAAGGCACAGATCACCTCTGAGCAGGCGGTATGCTACTGAATAGAGCTGGAGCTTTTTCAGTCTGGCAGCATATGACATATGCGAGAGACCCTTGAACCTCTTGGTAAGGTACTTTTGGGGTCCCTCCAGCTGCTGCAGGTGCCGGGTGAGGTACATACCAAATGGGGCATTGTACTCAATCATAGGCCTGATAAGGGAGGAATATAAGGGTACAATGACATCCTTTGATCTGGATGTGAATCCCTTCATAAGGTGGGCAAGGTAGAAGGTCTTTCTAACTACTTTGGCGACGTGGGTGTCAAATGAGAGGTCACTGTCAACTTGCGTCCCCAAGTCTCTGATTACTTTTTCCGTACTTAATGGATTACCACCTATGCGGTAATTTGTGAGTACTTTGTTTTTTCCAAAGGGGATGACTATACATTTTTTGGCAGTTAGTTTAAGGCCATGACTCTGGCACCAGTCGTCTGTTTCTGTGAGGCCCTTCTGCAGGATGCATGTGTCAGCTGGTGTGTTGACTATGGAACCTAGTTTGCAGTCATCTGCGAACTTTGTCAGCCACAACACCCCTATGTTTGCCTGCCCATCTGAGAAATAAATGCCGAACAAGAGGGGTCCCAAGACAGAGCCCTGTGGGACTCCACTTGTGACTGGCTTAGAGTCTAACATAGCTCCAGCTATTCTGACTTTGTGGGTTCTGTCCTTTAGCCAGTTTGCAACCCATCTTGTGACAAACGGGTTTACATTTAAGCTGTTGAGCTTGTCTATGATGCCTGAGTGGGGTATTGTGTCGAAGGCTTTTGCCAGATCCAGGTAGGCTGTATGAACTGCTTTGCCTTCATCGATGGCTCTAGTGACTGTTTCAAAAAAGTCAACCAGGTTTAAAAGACAGGATCTGCCTTTTACAAAGCCGAACTGGGTAGGGTCAATTGTCTGTAGGTCCCCGATGTCTTTGTTTATGAGTTCCATAATGATCCTTTCCATAGCTTTGCAGACCAGGCTGGTCAAGCTTATGGGGCGGTAGTTTCCAAGGTCTGTAGACGTGCCACCTTTGTGGAGTGGGACCACTGTAGCTGTACGCCAGTGTTCAGGGACGTATCCTGTAGCAAGGCTAAGATTAAACAGCGTTCTTATGTGCGGGTTTAGCTCCTCTAGGAGTTCACGTAGCACGCAACCCGGGACACCGTCAGGTCCCATGGATGCTGTATTTTTAGCTTTGCTGAGGGCAGCTCTCACCTGGACATCTGAGATTTCAGGGAGGTTGCATTCAGCTGAGATATTTATTTCGTCTTTCGGGAGAGGGAGGGAGAAATTTGCACTGAACCTGTCTGCCAGTATGTTGGCAATATCTGTGGGTTCAGTGTATTTTTGCCGTTATGAACTAACTCACAAGATATCTGAGGGTGTCCACCCAGGTTTCTAACATAACTTAAGAAGGCCTTGTGATTATCTTTAGTGTCCTTAGCGATTTTTCTCTCGAAGTTGGCCTTTGATGATTTTATTAGCTTAACGTAGTTTTTGCTAGTGCTGATCAGGGATGCCTTCCCTTTATGGGATTTTGCTCTGTCTTGCAGTAGCTTCCTTCTCTTGTTATAAAGTTTGTTTATGGCTGGGGTCCACCAGATAGGATGCCTGCCTTTGGTGGAAAGGGTCTTGGTTTTATTTGGGATTGCATGATCCATGCATTCTTGGAGATGCCCATAGAAAGCATTTGTGAAGGATTCAGCAGTGTGGGATGTGGTTTCCACTGGCTCAGGGGGCTTGAAGGATACCATTTCAGTCCTAAGGAGTGTAAAGTCGGCTTTTGAGAAGTTTCTCACTGTGGTCTTTTGTGCTGGGAGTGGAGGTGGGATATGAATATCTAGGGTTATTAGTTTATGATCTAATCTCACTAGTGAGGGGTATACTTCCGGCATTGAGCATTTTGTCCCCATGTTTGTGATGATCAGGTCAAGTATATTATTTCCCCTTGTGGGGGAGGTGACTAGTTGTTCCATCGCATTTGAGTTGATGAATTCCAGGAACCTTTGGGCTAGGGTGTTGGGGCTTGAGTAATGCACCCAGTCTATGTTTGGGTAGTTGAAGTCTCCCAATATGATGGTATTTGGTGAGACATTAATATCCTCCAGTGTCTTCAGGAAGGCTGAATGGAGTTCCTGAGATTGCGAGGGTGGTCTGTAGCATGCTACAAGTTGTATAGCAGTTTTGCCTACGGTTAGTTGCACATGGATGGTCTCCGATGCTTCGTGCGTTGCCACTAACCTGGAGGTGTGGGTGTCTTTAATGAATATGGACACTCCCCCTCCTTTTGTGGTTCGACCCAAGTTTTGGGGCCGAAATGCATGATACGAGGTATAACCTGGTAGGGCTGGGGTGCTCTCAGGAGCTTTGAACCAGGTTTCAGTTAATGCACAGCCATCGATACTCTCCATACTGAGGAGTGCTTCGAGAGCCTGCATCTTGAGATTTAGACTTCTGGCATTGAGCAGAATTACCCTTAGTTTTTTTCTTTTATTGTTTTCTAAGGTGTGGGTTTGTCTTTTGAGCCTTGCCTAAAAAAGGCACTATGGGGGTGGCAAGAGCCTTAGCCAATATCCGGAAGCCCAATGGTGACAGGTGCAAGCCGTCCCTTGTGAAGCAGCGTGGCTTGTCCAGCATGTCATCCCAAGCAGACAGACATTGGATCCCCCTAGAATGACACCAGTAATTGAGCCAATTATTAAAGCTGATCATCTTGTCTTTGTATTGTGGCATCATTCTTGGTGAGGGCAAGATGCGGCTCAGGGTCAGGGTCATACCGGCCTGGGCTACATAATCAGACAGCTCTTCTATGTCTCTTTTCATGTTGTCCAAGGAGGTACGTGTCAGGTCATTCATGCCGGCATGGACAATGACTGAGTCATATAGGTTCATAGGTTCATAGGTTCATACTAGGCTATCTGCCCGAGGGCATTTACAAGCCTAGCCCATAGTTTTGTGGCTTAAGCCACCCCTTTAGTATGGGGAACTATACCCATTATTTTGCTGTGCCTCTGTTGAGCAGTGACACTGAGGTAATCCCTGGGGTATATCTGCGATCTCCCATCCATTGGTCAAGATTTCTCTTGAACAAGGCCAGCGAGGTGCTCTGCCTCACATATACCGGGATTTTATTCCACAGCATAGGGAGTCTTTGGGTGATGAATCTATCCCTCCAGCACGTCCTATTAATAGCCGTGTCGAGGTTTAAGTCTCCCGCCCTTGTGGCTCTGACGGATCTAGATTTTTGAGGTGAAGCATATTCATCAAATCTGGGTTTGACATGGCCTTGTATGTTAGGCAAAGGTCACCTCTGAGCAAGCGTGGCGACTGAATAGAGCTGGAGTTCTTTCAGTCGGGCAGCATAGGACAGATGTTTGAGACCCTTTATCCTTTTGGTGAGGAACTTTGTGGCCTCTCCAGCTGCTGCAAGTGTCGGGTCAGATACATTCCGAATGGGGCATTGTATTCAATCATTGGTCTGATGAGTGATGAGTATAGGGAGACTATGACCTCCCTTGATCTAGATGAGAATCCCTTCATGATAAGGTGGGCAATGTAGAAGGTCTTCCTAACTACTTTAGCTACATGGGTGTCGAATGACAGACTACTATCAACCTGGGTCCCCAGGTCCCTGATAACTTCTTCTGTACTCAGTGGATTGCCACCTATTTGCTAGCTACGGGTAACCTTGTTTTTCCCGAAGGGTATGACTATGCTATTTTTGGCATTTAACTTTAGGCCATGGCTCTGGCACCAGTTATACGTTTCTGTGAGACCCTTCTGAAGGATATCTGTGTCAGATGTGTTTTCTACTATGGCCCAGTTTGCAGTCATCTGCAAACTTTGTCAGCCATAACCCTCCTGTGTTTGCTTGTACTTGGAAAAGTAGATGCCAAACAAGAGTGGGCCCAGGACTGAGCCCTGTGGTACACCACTTGTGACAGGCTTTGAGTCTGACATGGCGCCAGCAACTCTGACCCTGTGGGTTCTGTCACTCAGCCAGTTTGCAACCCATCTTGTGATGTATGGGTTAACATTTAAGCTGATGAGTTTTTCAATGATACCCGAGTGGGGTATTGTATCAAAGGCCTTAGCCAGATCGAGGTAGGCTGTATGGACTGCCTTTCCCTCATCAATGGCTTTGGTGACTGTTTCGAAAAAGTCAACCAAGTTTAGAAGGCATGATCTGCCTTTGACAAAGCCAAACTGGGATGGATCCAAAGTCTGCAAATTCCCTATGTCTTTATTTATGAGGTCCATTATGATCCTCTCCATGGCTTTGCAGATAAGGCTTGTCAAGCTAATGGGACGGTAATTTCCAGGGTCGGTGGAGGCACCGCCTTTGTGAAGTGGGACCACAGTTGCAGTGCGCCACTCCCTGGGTACATATCCAGAGGTAAGACTATGATTAAACAGCTGTCCTAGCTGTGGGTTTAATTCCTCGTTGAGTTCGTGGAGCACACAGCCGGGGACACCATCAGGTCCCATGGATGCTGTGTTTTTTGCTTTGGAGAGAGCAGTTCTCACTTGGTCGTTGGAGATGTTTGGGGGGCTGCAATCGCTTGGTATAGATATCTCTCCTTTTGGGGGGGGAGAAGTTTGCACTGAACCTGTCAGCCAGTATGTTGGCAATGTCTGTAGGATCAGTAATCTTCACATCATTATGAACTAGTTCTGAGCATATCTGGGAGTTTCCTCCCAGGTTTCTAACATAGCTAAAGAAGGCCTTATGATTGTCTTTTGAGTCTTTAGCTATTTTTCTCTCAAAATTTGCTTTGGATGATTTTATGAGAGCTCTTAGTTTTTTACTTATAGTGATCAAGGGTGTCTTACCTTTTAAGGATTTTGCTCTATCTTGTAGTAGCTTCCTCCTTTGCTGTAGAGTTTGTTTATGGCTGGGGTCCACCAGAGTGGATGCTTGCCTTTGGTACAAAGAGTCTTTGTTTTGCTTGGGATTGCCTTATCCATGCAGTCCTGCAGGTGCTGGTAGAAGGCATTTGTAAGTGATTCAGCGGCTTGAGTACTGTTTTCCGGCTCGGGGCCTTAAAGGAGACCACACTAGTCTTTAGAAGTGTGAAGTCGGCTTCGAGAAGTTCTTTACTGTGGTCTTTTATTTCAGGTGGGGGTGGGATGAGGACCTCCAGCGAGATTAGTTTGTGATCTGATCTCACCAGTGAGGGGTATACTTCCGGTGTTGAACATTGTGCTCCCATGTTCGTGATGATGAGATCAAGTATGTTTTCTCCTCTTGTGGGGATGGTGACTAGTTGTTCCATGGCATTTGAGTTTATGAATTCCAGGAACTTTTGGGCTAGGTGTTTGGGCTTGAGTAGTGTTTCCAGTCTATATTAGGGTAATTGAAGTCACCTAGTATGATGGTGTTTGGTGATACATTTATCCCCTCTAGTGTTTTCAGGAAGGCCATGTGAGGTTCCTGAGTTTGTGAGGGTGGCCTGTAACATGCTACAATTTGCAGAGCAGTCTTGCCTATGGTTAATTGCACCTGGATGGTCTCCGATGCATCGTGCGTTGCCACCAGTCTTGAGGTGTGGGTGTCTTTGATGAATATGGATACCCCTCCTTTCTTGGTATTGTCCGGATTTTGGGGCGGAACGCATGATAAGAGGTAAAACCTGATAGTGCTGGGGTGCTCTCAGGAGCCTTGAACCAGGTTTCTGTCACTGCACAGACATCGATGTTCTCCATACTGAGAAGGGCCTCGAGTGCGTGCATTTTGAGATTTAGACTTCTGGCATTGAGCAGCATTACCCTTAGTTTTTTCCTTTTTGTGTTCTAGGGTGGTAGGTTTAGAATTTGAGCCTTGCCTAAAAAGGCACTATGGGGTGGCAAGAGCCTTTGCCAATATCCGGAATCCCAGGGTGACAGGTGCAAGCCGTCCCTTGAAGCAGCGTGGCTTGTCCAGCATGTCATCCCAGGCAGACAGACATTGGATCCCCTTTGAATGACACCAGAGTTTAAGCCAATTGTTAAAGCTGATCATCTTATCTCTGTATTGTGGCATCATTCTTGGTGAAGGTAGGATACTGCTCAAGGTCAGGGTCATACCTGCCTGGGCTACATAATCAGAGAGCTCCTCAATGTCTCTTTTCATGTAGTCCAAGGAGGTACGTCTCAGGTCGTTTACACCAGCGTGGACAATAACTGAGTCATATTTGTACCTGCTGTTGAGAGACCTGAGTGCTTGCGTTATGTGGCGGATTCTAGCGCCCGACAGGCAGCTTACTGTGACCTTCTCCTTACTCAGTCTGGTGAGCGGACGTCAGTGTGTCTGACTATGGAGTCACCAATGACTAGTGTGTCTGGCATTGTGTTTGGCCTTAAGGGCTGTGACTGTTTGACACTCTGACTGTGAGGTCTATGTGTTGCAGGTGTTGTGTTCTGAGGTGGTGGTTGTTTGGGTGTCTGCTTTGGTGGCCTCTGCTGTTTTGGTAGATTTTTGATCAGAGCCGAGTATGTCTTTGTGTGTTTATGTGTATGATTTGAGGTTGTGATGGTACTATGTGAGACTGGGTCTATAGTGTGTGTGGTAACCTTCTCCTCCTGACTGGTCTTGCCAGTCCTATGTTGAGAGAGCTCAGCCTCCAGTTTGGCCGTATAGTTGCATCTCTCGCATGTATTTGTGTTTTGTGGGAGGAGGAGAGGGTTGTCTGTGTACATGAGGCAATTGTAACATTGTCTCAATATTCCCAGGTTCACCAGCTGAGCAGGAGAGGACACTAGCAACTGATCCCTCGACATGCTAGAAGGACTAGACAAAAAACTTTAAAAGAGATTCCGGGGACGGAGTGACCGAGAAATGGGGGTTTGCCTTTTTGGGGTGCTATCTATAAGAGTGCCGTATCAAGGTAATAAGTACTGTAGGAACAAGTGCTAGGTTTAACAGATAGAGAAAAGTCTACTTGGAGTCAAGTAGAGATGATCTTTTTAGGTATTAGAGAAAGTGCTAGTAACAGGGATGCTTAAAGGTAAGATTGAAAAGAATGCACTCTGCAGTGTGCACTAGAGAAGTTAGATATGAAAGTAGGTAACTTGAGTTTTACCTGTTTAAAAAGTTAAGGTTTAGTGGAGAGTTACTATTTTTAAAACAGCAAGATGGACTGAAAGGGGTGGTTACTTTTGTATTTTGGTACTATGAAATACTGTAGGATGGCCAATAAATTTAAATAATTGAAGGGGTGGGATTTCAAAAGTGATGGTTTTGTGATTACTCACATAAGCCAGTGAAAGTAGAGAGAAATGAGAAATATTTGTACTTGCTTTGGAGTGACCTGAGTGCTTGTGTTATGTGGCGGATCCTAGCTCCTGACAGGCAGCTCACCATTACCCTCTCTTTGTTCAGCCTGGTAAGCAGGACGTCAGTGTGTCTGACTATAGAGTCACTTATTACTAGTGTATCAGGCATGGTGTTTCGCCTTAAGGGCTGTGACTGTTTGGCACACTGACTTTGTGTACTATGTGTTGCATGTGCAGAGTTTTGAGGTGGTGTTTTCTTGGATGTCTGCTTTGGGAGCCTCTGTTGTTTCGGTAAGTTTTTTATTAGAGCCTCCGAGTATGTCTTTGTGTTATTATGTGTTTGGTTTGCGGTTGTGGTTGGTTTATGTGAGACTGGGTTTGTTGTGCATGTGGTTACCTTTTCCTCTTGTCTGGTCTTGCTTGTCCTGTGTTGAGAGAGTTTAGCCTCCAGTTTGGCTATATAGTTGCATCTCTCACATGTGTTTGTTGGGAGGAGGAGAGGGTTGTCTGTGTACATGAGACAATTGTAACATTGTCTCAGGATTCCCAGGTTAACCAGCTGAACTGGAGAGGACGTCAGTAATATACCACTCCACATGCCAGAATAGTATAAGGGGGTGATGTGTAACTGGGTCAGAGGGAGGACTTTGAAAGGGAAGTGGGTATTAGCAAGGGTTGTAGATGTAGTGCTTACGTTAGTTTAAGGGTGCTTCACTTAAAAGAAAGGTTTTAGGAGCAAGTGCTAGGCTTATGATAAAGCGAATAAGACTGATTTTGTTGAAAGTACAGATTTCTTAAGGGAAAAATTGAAGTGCAGACTTGGCGGAGCCAGGAATAGTTTAAGCCTGTTTAACCGGTGCTGCGCTATGCACACAATCGCGCAAAGCCACGCAAACGCGGATTTTAAACAGGGAACTTCCAAAGAGCTGGAAATGGTCCAAAACGACCAATTACTACAAGCTCTTGTGCTGAAGTCACCCCTTCAGGGACAGATAGGCTGCTCAAGGCTCCCCACTCCCACTGGTGAGCAAAGAAACTTCCTTCTATCCAAGTAAGGCAATGGACAACACAGGAACTACACCACAGTCCAGAATACAGCAAAGCCTGTATACTGGTCTAAACTAGTCGAGAAAGGCGGGAAAACAAGGATATTGTTTTTGTTTTTTTGTTTTTTTTTTAGGTTAGAAAGTACGCAGAAATGCAGGGAAAACAATAAATAACTTACACAGGCGAGCTCACTTTAGTGGGTAGCCTCAACAGTTAAATTTAACAACAAACTTTCGACCAAATGTAACTTTAAGTGCAGATAATATACAATGCAAAAAAATGAGAAGTTATGTACCTACCATAACGTTCCATGTTAGTTGTCTTCTCTCGCCTTCTTTCTTGCTTGATGGGTTCGGAGCCGATCCTCGGCTCCGACTCGGCACTTTGCTAAGCTCGAGAGTCACTTTTACCAGCTCGAGGCAGCCCCATATCCCATGATGCAAGGCGGTAAGTACCCAGATCTCATTTGTTGTCTATAGGCAATAACACCAAGCATAAAAAACTTCCCAAAGGGAGAAAAGGAGAGAAAAAGCCTGAAGGATGGTTTTGGAGGACCAGTACTATATGGTCTTAAAAAGCATTCTACCATGTAGAGAGAAAAGGTCTGTCCAGGCCGGGGGGAAGGAGGGAGGGTCGCAAGAAAGAAGGCGAGAGAAGACAACTAACATGGAACGTTATGGTAGGTACATAACTTCTCAATGTTAAGTTGTCAATCTCGCCTTCATTCTTGCTTGATGGGACCGCGTTCCTAGCATCTCTATCCTGGGTGGCTCAATGGAACAGACTCTTGAGAACTGTAGAGCCAAAACTGGCTCTGTCCCTGGAGGCCAAATCCAATTTGTAATGAGAAACAAAGGTATGAGGAGTGGCCCAAGTGGTTGCTGCACAAATAGTGTCTAATGGAAGTCTAGCTTGAAAAGCTGTGGAAGTGGCTAAGCTTCTGGTTGAATGTGCTTTAGGTTTCGAGCACAGCTGTTTTCCCCTGAGCTGATAAATTTCAGAGATGACAGAAGAAAGCCATCTCGATAAGGTCACTTTTGAGACAGGAAGGCCTTTTTTGTTATCAGCATAAGAAACAAAGAGCTGATCAGATTTCCTGAATTGTTTTGTTCTGTCCAAATAATATCTGAGTTGGCGATGAACATCAAGATAATGTAACTTTTGTTCCGATCTGTTTGAGTAGTTTGGGAAAAATACAGGAAGATCAATAGTCTGATTCAAATTACTCTTAGAGGCGACCTTAGGCAAAAAGGTCGGATTAGTCCTCAATGATACTCTGTCTTTGTGGAAGACTAAATAGGGGGGGGCGAACAGAGAGAGCATGGAGTTCAGACACCCTCCTAGCCGATGTAATAGCCACCAGGAATAAAGTTTTCCATGAAATAAATTTCAGGGAACATGAAACAGCTGGCTCGAAGGGAGGAAGAATCAAGGATGTCAGCACTAAATTTAGGTCCCATTGAGGAGGAGGACTCCTGATTGGAGGTTTCAGGAGAAAAATTCCTTTTAAGAAGGCTCTACAGAGCCTGTGGGACATAATGTTGTGATCTGCGAACCCGACATGAAAGTTCGAGATAGCAGCCAACTGAACTTTGACCGTGGAAGAAGAGGAGCCCGCGTGAAAGATTTCCGCTAAGAAATCCAAAACTGCTTGTACTGGAGCAGTAAAGGGATCAATATTTTTAGCCTTTGCCCAACAAGAAAAACGTTTCCATTTGCTAGTATAAATCCTCCTAGTAGAGGATTTTAGGGAAGCTACTATGATGTCTCTAACAGGATTAGAGATCATAGGAAGCCTGGCTAAGGAAGGAAGTGGAGCAACCATGCTGTGAGGTTGAGAGAAGGGATAGACCGGTGCAGCTGACCCGATTGGTGAATCAGAAGGTCTGGCACTGGGTCCAGATGCCAAGGCTGCACCAAGAGGTGACGATGGAGGAACGGAAACCAAATCTGTCGAGGCCAATAGGGAGCAATGAGAATCATTTTGGCTCTCAAAACGGTGGCTTTCTGGAGTACTTGAGGAATCAGCGGGAAAGGAGGAAAGGCATAAAGAAGTCCCTGGGGCCAATCCTGGGTTAGAGCGTCTCTGGGGGGATGGCCTGGCAGTGGAAAGAGAGAGAAGAAGTCTGGGCATTTGCTGTTTTGGGGAGTAGCAAAAAGATCGCAACATGGGCGGCCCCATTCTAGAAAAATCTCCTCCACTATAGATTGTTTGAGAGACCACTCGTGAGGCATGAGAATAGCTCTGCTCAATCTGTCCGCTAAAATGTTGGTTTTCCCAGGGATATGCGTTGCTACCAGAAACCAATGAGAGGAGATCGCCCATTGCCAAAGTCTGAGAGCTTCTCGACACAAGGGGTAGGACTTGGTTCCGCCCTGCTTGTTGATATACCATACTACAGACATGTTGTCTGAGTGAACTGCAATTGTTCCCAAGGGAAGAAAGTCGTTGAGGGCTTGCAACGTTAAAAGCACTGCTCTCATCTCTAGGACATTTATGTGCAGGTGGTATTCGAACGGTTGCCACGTCCCATGAACCATCCTGCCCTGATAATGACCCCCCACCCGATCAAGGAGGCGTCCGTAGTGACAGTGGCTACCGGGCTGGGGTACAAAGGGTCTGCCTTGGTGAATCTGGGGAGAAGTAATCCACCATGAAAGATGATTCCTGCAAATTTGTGTCACCAGTATTTGGTGACGCATCGGAAGTTGTTGGCAAGACCACTGAGTGAACAACATCCACTGAAGCAGGCGCATATAGAAGCGGGCCAGGGGAAGAAGGGTAATGGCCGCAGCCATGAGGCCCAACACCTTCAGAATCATTCTGGCTTGTACTTTCTTGCTGGCTAGGATGATCCTCACGTGACTTTGTATATCTAAGATTCTTTGGTCTGTGAGGGTTGCTGACATCCGAACAGTGTTTAAGTTTGCGCCTATGAAAGTAATAGACTGGCAGGGCAATAAGGAGGATTTTTCGTAGTTGATCGAAATTCCCAATTGAGTGCAAAGATTTATTGTGTAATCCCTGGCTTGAAGAAGTTGATGCCTGGTGGTGGCTGAAAGGAGCCAGTCATCGAGATACGGAAACACCTGGAATCCTTGACGCCTCAGGTGAGCTGTGACCACTGCCATACATTTGGTGAACACTCTGGGGGCTGTAGTGAGACCAAAGGGCAGGGCTCTGAATTGGAAATGACTGGACCCCAGCCGAAAGCGGAGAAACCTTCTGGAGCATCTGTGAATTTTTAGGTGATAGTATGCATCCTGAAGATCTATTGAGCACATCCAGTTGTCCTTCCCTAGGAAGGGCAGGATTGACTGAAGTGTGACCATTCGAAATCTTGTCTTTCTCACAGACTTGTTGAGTCTGCTGAGATCCAATATTGGTCTCCAGTCTCCTGTCTTTTTGGGGACCAAAAAAGAATCTTGAGTAGATTCCGGGCTCTGAATGGTCTGTTGAAACTGGCTGAATGGCTCTTTTTTGTAGAAGTTTTAAAACTTCTAACTCTGCAATTTCCCTTAGACCGGGTGGTACATCTGGAAGGGAATTTGAGTGAGAGAAAGGACTTTCCTCGAAAGGAATTTTGTAACCCTCGGATATGATCGACTGTACCCATCTGTCTTGAGTGAGGGAACGCCAGGCTTCTGGGTACAGCGATAGTCTTCCCCCGACTGCCTCCAAGGATGGACAGTCGGGCAACATCTCAGGGATGCTGAAAGGGCTTGTCAGAGAGGCTCTCTGCTTCCCTGGTTTTGTGGACCCCCTCTGCCTCTAGAGCGGCGTCTGTTATTGTTACCCCCTCTGCCTCTAGGGGTAAACTGACCACGTGTATCCGGCGTGCCTCCTTGGGATTTGCGGAACCACATCTTGCCACCCTTCTGTCCTTTAGGGTAAGGTCTAGAAGGAGTGGAAAACGGACCACGGCAGAAAGAGTCTTGCCGTCCTGCTCACACCTGGTCAATGTATCCTTCACTTGAGGGCCAAACAAAGCTGACCCATCAAAGGGAGAGTTTGTGAAGGACGCCTTAAAGGGATCTGCAAAATTACAGAGTCGCATCCAGGCTTGGCGTCTAAGAGACACACCTGTACCTGCGGCCCTACTCGCTCCATCTGCTGCATATGATATCAGTCGCATGGAGGAGTTAGTAATAGAATTAAGGGTTCCTAGCTGCGAAGCAATTTTTTGTTGAGCCCCTGCAGCTGTGGGATCCTGTACTACTTCACCTAGCTCCTTAAGGATGTCCCTTTGGAGTCTGGTGAAGTGACATAAGTAGTTCAGCGAACGCATAGCAAAGGTCGCTGAAGAGAACATCCGCTTACCATACCTATCCATGGTCCTAGAGTCCTTATTAGGAGGATGGACAGGTATGGAAGGATCTGCAAGTTCCTTCTTAGTGGCAGCCGCCACCACCATGGCATCAGCAGGGACACCTTTAGTAAGGAAAAGCTTATCCGAAGGGGCAGTAATAAATTTTGACGGCCTCCTAGGAACTGGCTCTACAGAGTCAGGAGCAGCCCAAGCCTTTCGAGCAATAACCTCCATGAGGGGGTCGAAAGGCGGAGACACCCAGGAGGTGGAGGGCCGAGATCCAAACGCCTCTAGGTATACCGACTCATCCTCAGAGGGATTATTGGAGGGCCAGTTTCCCCTCTGTTTTAGGAGTTCTAGGATGTCTGAAAAGGAGATATCCTCAGAGGGGGATCTTGGGGATCCCTCCGACTCATCTAAGTCGGTATCTGAAATGATAGACTCAGGGGAGTCTATATGTTTCCTCTTACAAATCCTCTTGCGCGGAGGATCCCCTGACTGATCAGGAGAATCCTTGGAAGAGGGGGTTCTTCCCAGTGGGGAAACCTGAGGCGGAGGATCTCTGGGTCCGGGAGCAAGAGAGATGGCAGAGATATCGACAGGCACCGTAGAGGGAGGAGCTAAGGGAACAGACTGCTGGCTGAGTCCAGTGGCCAGCACACTCTTCATCACCTCGAAGGCCCCCCTCCCATGGAGGTCCGAGAGAACCCGTTCCGAAGAAGCCGGAACTCCAGGGCCCACCGAAAGGGAAGGCTCTGAGGCAGATGTCGGAGCCGAGCTCACCAAGGCCGAGGCTCCAAGGGGAAGAGTGGGGTCGGACAAGGGTCCGATGCCACTCACCCCCTCGGAGGAGACCAGGGAAGCCCAACCACCGAATCCCTCTAAGGAAGGTCTCGAAGAGGAGATAAGAGTAGATGCTGAGGGAGCAGAAGGGGGGGGTATCTGCCCCTCAGCCATAGCAGAAACTATTCCCGAAGACTCCAGCTCCAAACTCTGAGGTAGAGTCGAAGGAGGAACTACAAGAGGGTGTGGACTAATAGTCGTTTGTTGAGACGGACTATGTAGCATCTGGGCCAGTGCCTGTGATTTTAATAATCTACTGACCACCCTCTCTAAATCATGGTCAGAAAGCCTGGATGACCTAGATGATCGGCTCCGATGGCTCCGTTCCGAAAGGAGAGGTGAGGCCGGAGCCGAGAGTATCGGTTCCAAGGAAGGGGACCTGGACCTCTTCCTCGAAGGAACCATCAAAGCCGACGAAACCATAGATGCAGTAGGAGCCGAGGACTTTTCGGCACCGACAGAAGGTCTCGATGCATCGGCTCCGGCCGGAGCCGATACAGACATCCGAAGCCTGAGCCACATGGTGGTCGGAGCCAGTCGGAGCCGACACCGATGTGACTGAACCAGTATCGGCACCGATAGCCATCGGTGCCGAAGGTTTATGCAAACTAGGATTGGCTCCAGCCGGAGCCGATCTCAACTCAGAAAGAGTCGGAGCCGAGGCCGCAGGCTTAGACACATAAGCCTGGGCCTTGGAAGACTTAGAAGTCTTGCTCGGAGCAGACTTAGCCGGAGAGCCCTCCGGTTTAAGAAGACCCCTTAATATCAATTTATTTCTCCTCTCCTGCAGGACTGTCTGGCTAAAGGAATGACAAATCGCACAGGAGTCCTGCAGGTGGAGAGGTCCCAGGCAGTATAAGCAAGAAGTGTGACCGTCTGTCAGAGACATCTTCTGACAGCACGAGTCACACTTCTTAAAGCCTGAGACCCTTTCTTTGGACATAGTTGCAGAAAACACACACACAACACAGTCCCAAAGAACAAGTTATCCCAAAAAAAATATTGAGAACTAACCTCTCACACACACACACACACACACACACACACACACACACACACACACACACACACACACACACACACACACACACACACACACCCTGACAAGGGGGGGGGATGGGAGGGGAGAAGGCCTGACTAAAAAAATTAAGAAGTGAGGGACACTTTAGTCAGAAAAGGGCTTAATATAAACTAAAAACGTTAAATATAAAGTTTAAAGTGAAAAGGGGGCTAAGAAAGTTTTATATAAAACACTTACCAGGAGCTGGCAAAAGGAGGACCTCATCAGCGAAGCGGCAAACGAGATCTGGGTACTTACCGCCTTGCATCATGGGATATGGGGCTGCCTCGAGCTGGTAAAAGTGACTCTCGAGCTTAGCAAAGTGCCGAGTCGGAGCCGAACCCATCAAGCAAGAATGAAGGCGAGATTGACAACTTAACATCAGGTAATAAAGCAGTTTAAACTTGTTCAAAGTAAGAAAAGGAAGGTCTCTCAGGTAAAAACAGCAAAAAAATACTTAGATCAGGAAAGTAGTCGCTTTTCTCAGTTCTCTGCTGCTAGCACCACTCTGCAGGACCACGAGGAGCTGTTTCTGAGTAGTATAGCCAGAAAAAAGCGCTCAGGGGCGGATTTTAAACAGGGAACTTCAAAAGAGCTGGAAATGGTCCAAAACGACCAATTACTACAAGCTCTTGTGCTGAGGTCACTCCTTCAGGGACAGATAGGCTGCTCAAGGCTCCCCACTCCCACTGGTGAGCAAAGAAACTTCCTTCTATCCAAGTAAGGCAATGGACAACACATTAGAGTCTGCTTTTAGCAGTACTTGCCCCTGAGAGGGTTTTGAGAGTTCCTTGATCAAATCCCTCTGTAATCTGGTGATGTGCACCAAGTAGTTAAGGGACCTGAGTGCAAAGGTTGCTGATGCATACACTCACTTCCCGAATCTGTCAATCACCCTAGACTACTAGGGGAATGAACAGAAGAACTCTGCTCTGTGAATTCTTTTTTGGTGGTCGCAGCCACATCCATACCATCTACCAGTATTCCTTTGCTCCAGAATTCCCTTTAACTAGGTGGTGCCAGGATCCTATCTGACCTCTTGGGTATCAGCTCTATAAAATATGGCTCCTTTCACGCCTGTTAAGAGACCAAATCAATAAACTCATCAGTGGGCAGAGTTACCCAGTAGATAGATGGGCCAGTACCAAAGACCTCCAAAAATACCAATTTCTCTTGAGAAAGGTCATGGGAGAATCAACCACCCCATTGTTTCAGGGTTTCAAAAATGTCTCCAAAAGAGATGTCATCAGGTGGAGATTCTCGGGACTCTCACTGAAATTGTTATCTTCCATGACTGACTCCTGGGGGGAGTCCAAGTGCCTCCCTCTTGCACCTTCTCTTCTGAGGGACTTCTTCAATGGGATACTCCACAGAAGTATCAGAGGAGATAACTATGCCCTGTTGGGTTGTCTGGAGACTGGTCTGTCT
This sequence comes from Protopterus annectens, assembly GCF_019279795.1. NCBI lineage: Eukaryota > Metazoa > Chordata > Ceratodontiformes > Protopteridae > Protopterus > Protopterus annectens. The sequence goes on along the minus strand of NC_056725.1, from coordinate 1,325,564,193 downwards.
GCCCCTGTGGAGTAGAATGCTGAGACTCACAACACAAAGGCATCTGAGAACCAGAGAGGAGATCCGAGGGGGGAGGAGACATCTGAGCTCTAGAGGAGAACACTCTCTCTACCACCTCAAAGGCAGACTGCTCGGGGAAGAAAGAAACCACTGGAGCCAAGAAGGCAAGCTTCTGGACTGATGGTTCCCTCTGATGCGAAGATTCTGCCCCCAAAGCAGGAGTCTGAGCCGAGCTATCAAATGCAGACTCTCCGAGAGGAAGAGATGGCTGTGACTACTTCAGAGTCGATCCTAATACCTCAGCTCTAACGATGAAGCTTCGACTCTAAGAGTTCTCCAGCTCAGACATACTCGGAGTCAGTATGCTAAGAGGAGACTTTAGATCCGAAGACAAGGGTATCTTCGAATCCGAAGCAGAAAGCATCTGGATACTCAGATCAGAGAGCTCAGACACCGAAGGACATATTGGAGTGGGGGCAGCAATAGGTGGAGTCATACAAGTCAAGGCTTCCAGACATGATGGGGTCGGAGCCAAAGACTTTTTAATTTTTTTCTGAGTGAGATGAGCTAGAATGCTCTAAAGATCTCTTCTTAGAGTCTTTCTTGTCCGATTTGGATGGGGAGATCCCAAAAGTGATTCACCAAAGGCTGATGGCAAAAAGCCTTTAAGTATCAACTTGTTTTTCCAACCCACAAGGGCTATCAAATTAAACAATCAGCCTGTAAATGCTCAGGTCCTAAGCAATGCACACAGTGCATAAGCATCAGATAGCAGAATCGTATGCCCACATTTATTACATTTTTTTAAACCTCGAAGGTTCATCTGCCATACTGAAACTAATGATCTCAAAAAGAAACTAAATAGTAGAGAGAGGGAAAGATTTTATTTTCTTTTATTAGAAAAGTTAGGAAAGCTAGAAAAGTCTACAAACAATGGTGCAGAAGAAATACCGCTAAGTGGTAAAAAAAGTAATACCAACAATGGCAAACACAAAGGTAAAGAAAGTTTTTTTTTTACTGTTAAGCTGTAAAGCAAGGTAAAGAGAGGATTAATGCTAGGAGGACTAACATTGAAAAAATGTACTTATCATAAATTTGAAACAATTATGCTCGACAGCTGTAGCAACCACATCTGTTCCTGATGGCAGCAAACGAGATTTGGACAGGGAGAGGAACTACTGCATTATGGGTAAGGGAGGAGCTCGAGAGTTTGTGGTTTCCACGAGCTGTAGAACAGTGGCAGAGTCGGATCAGGGGATTGGTTCTGAATCCAGAGGTGAGGAATGAATGAAAATTAACATCAGTTCAGATGCCTCAGAACTGAAGGAAAAGGAGACACTGTTTATTGGGCAAGGAGGAATCCCCTGAAAAGGAGGGAGGGACTCTCACTGCCAAATGTACCCTTGTTGAATGACTTTTGAAACTCTATTTTTCTAAAACAATCTGGTACCACAAAGAAAGTTGAGAGGGAGAGATTGCCAAGGGGAAGGGAGCTTGTAAACGCAATCTTTCTGATTTTTTGAACTGTCCTTGACTGAGCGAGGCTTTTTCTTTCTTTCTGGAACCTCTTTGCCACTGCTTGTTAAAATCTTGTTTAGATGAACTTTATGCTTGAAACTACAGTTATGTACTTACTATAAAGTACAGTTGTGTACCTACCATAAATGTAGATGTTCGAGTGTATTCACTGTTGCAGTCATTGCACTTGGGTTATCCTGCTGGCAGGCTACCCGCAGTTGGCCTGAATTCCAAAGTCTTGGTCCGGCGTCGGTTGCTGTCGCCTCTTCCCAGACGTCAGTGCGCCAGGGTTATAAAAGATGCAGCGGACGCCATTTTCTTCAGTTTTTCTTGCCCCACATGTCAGGTGCCCCCAAAAGGGTAGGCTAAAAATTATGCCAATAAAAAAGCATGCAGTAAAATAAAACATTACCTTCATCTACAAGCAAATACACCACATAGGTTGTATAGAATAGAGAAGTACAGATAAGTCCCAGCAAAGAAAGGGGGATGGTGGGTGGGTAACCTGGACTGCAACAGTGAATACACTCGAACATCTACATTTATGGTAGGTACACAACTGTACTATGTTCATCGTGTTTCACTGTTGCAGTCATTACACTTGGGTTGAATCCCAAAGCTGAGGTTGGGTGGCTGGGCCTAAATAGGATTAGGAGTGGCTATGAGGCCCTGCAGAACTGCAGTGGCAAAAGCCTGCTCTGGATTTAGAGTAGAGAGGTAAGTGGTAGTGCTTGGTAAAAGTGTGCACTGAACTCCAAGTTGCAGCCTCTAAAATGTCTTTGGTTGGTACTCCTCTGAGGATTGCTACTGAAGTGGCTGCTGCTCTGGCTGAATGTGGCCTAATGCCCTTAGGCACTGATTTGCCATGTTGTGCATAGCAGAAACAAATGCAGTGACCTATCCATTTTGAAATAGTCTGCTTAGAGATAGCTTTTCCTTGTGATCCTGCAGCATATGCCACTAAGAGCTGCTCAGTCTTTCTGAAAGCTTTAGTTCTTGTCCAAGTAGAAGCATAGCTGCCTGTGTATGTCCAAAGAATGTAGGAGTCTCTCACCCTTATTCTGTGAGTTTGGATAAAAGGTAGGCAAATTAATGGTTTGGTTAAGGGCCACAATGGACACTACCTTAGGCACAAATGTCGTGTTCATCCTCAGAGAAACCCTGTCTGGATGGAAAATAATAAAAGGTTACACAGCAATGAGTGCCTGTAACTCTGAGACTCGTCTTGCAGAGGTTATTGCTAGGAGCAGAGCTGTTTTCCATGATAAAAACTTTATCTCAGCTGTACTGGCTGGCTCAAATGGCGGCAGTGTGAGTTTTTCGAAGACATAGTTGAGGTCCCATGCAGGTATTGGTGCTCTCCTTGGGGGTCTTAAATTTTTGGCCCCTCTGAGGCACTACCTTAGTAATGGATGAGAAAAAAAAGGTGGTTCCGTATTGTAATGAGCTGAAATGGCAAAGGCATGGATTTTAATTGATGAAAAGGATAGGCCTTTGTCCAGCATCTCAGTTAGGTATTGCAAAATCTGAGGAATATTTGGTACAACCGTGTTAACTCCTTGTGCCTGGTTCCAAACGCAGAATCTCTTACATTTTTCTGCATAAGATTTTCTGGTACTGGGCCTCCTGGCCTCCAAAATAACATCCATCACTGCTTTGGGGAGAGGTGTGTTCTGAATGGCTACATTATCCGCCATGCTGTCAGATTTAGGGTCCTGAGCTGGCTGTAAAGGATCCGATTGTTTCAATGTCCAGGCTGGGCCTTGAGACAAGCTCTTTAGGATTGGGTACCAGTGCTGGCGGGGCCAGTCTGGGGCAATCAGAATAATTTTTGGCTTCTCCTGTCTGACCTTTAGGAGTACCTTGGGGTGGAGAGGCAGAGGAGGAAAGGCATAAACTGTTAGGGTTTCCCAGCTGAATGATAGAGCATCCACTTTCCATGCTTGCTTGTGATAAGTCCTCTGTAGTTGGCAGTTGTGGGGGGAGGCAAATAGATCCATGTCTGGGCATCCCCATTCCTTTGTTATCATGCTGAAGACTTGTGGATCCAGTTTACACTCGTGAGGATCCATGAGGTTTCTGCTTAGTTGGTCTGCCAGAGTATTTATCTTTCCTGGCAGGAATTGTGCTTGCAGGTGTACTTGATAAGTCAATGCTGTGTCCCACAAAGTCATGGCTTGTCTGCAGAGGGGGTAAGAATGTGTGCCTCCCTGCTTGGTTATGTATCACATGACTGTAGTATTGTCCGTCCTTATCAGTAGTTGTCCTGGATGAAGTAGATCCTCGAAAGCTGTCAGGGCATTCTGAACAGCTAGCATCTCTTTTTGATTGATATGAAGATGCCTTTGGCTTGTGGGCCATGTGCCCTGAATACATTTTCCTGCCATGTGGGCTCCCCAGGCATAATCTGATGCATCTGTTGTTATTGACTGCCTGGCTGTGGGTTGGTTGAATGGCTGTCCCTTGTTGTGGTGACAGGCCTGTGCCCACCATCAAAACTTCTGTTGCAGGCAAGGAAGGAGGGTAATTAATGTTTCTAGGCTATGGCAATGCTAAGTCCAAACACTTTTTAGATACCATTGTAGTTTCCTCATATGCAGTCTGGCATATGAAATTAGTAGAATGCAGGATGCCATGAAGCCCAAAGCCTGCAGAATTTTTTTTGTAAATAACTGGGTCTTTGTTGCCAACATTTTGAAGTAAGAAGTCAGCTGCCTTTGTTTGTCTGGCGTGAGATAAGCCATCTAGGCAATTGTATTTAAGCTTGCACCCAGGAATATTATCTCTTGAGAGGGTACAAGTTTTGATTTCTTTTCGTTTACTGTGTACCCTAGGCAAATTAATAACCTTTTTAAAACGCCAGATGTTTTAGTAAAATGTCCTTGGTCTCTGCTTGAATAAGGCAGTCGTCCAAATAAGGATATATTTGAATTCCTCTTTATTTGCAAAATGCAATTACTGGTGCCAGGCATTTTGTGAAGACCCCGGGCGCAGTAGATAAGCCAAAGGGCAGTGCAGAGAATTGGTAGTGCATTGAGCCAGCTATGAATCTGAGGTCTCTTCTGCAAGATTGTCTGATTGGTACATGCAGGTATGCCTCTTTTAGGTCCAAAGTTACACGCCAAGCCTTCTTGCCCAGCATGAGCAGAAGCTGTTGCAGAGTCAACATTTTGAATTTGGGAACGTCCAGAAAAGTACTTAGAATAGACAGGTCCAGTATTGGTCTCCAGGCTTTGTCCTTTCTGGGTATCAAGAAAAGTCTTGAGTAAAATCCTTGTCCCTGCTCTTGCGGTGGTACTTGCTGAATGGCCCTCATGTCCATGAGGGATGAAACGTGTTTTTGCGCCTCTGCCCACTGACTGTGTGGCAGGTCTGGCATACCTTTTGCCCTTGGCAGGGTGTGAAAGTGGAACCTGTAGCCCTGGGACACTATATTCAAGACCCATTTGTCCTGGGTGATCCTGTGCCAATTCTGAGAAAAAAGTGCTAGTTTTCCCCCCAAGGGGGCTGCCAAAGAATAAGTGCTTGGTGCTGGCACAGGAAAGTCATTGGGACTGTTTCCTGTATGGCTGTGATTTGTCTTCTCTGCTTTTGGAGGTAGAAGCGCCCCACTGTTTAGGCCTGTATGAGCCCTGGGGCTGGGGACTGCCTCTGGGGCGTCTGTACCTGCCTCTTTGTGGCCTGACACTGGAAAGGACCAATTCTTTGTAGGCCAGTTCCTGCTAAATCTGGGTGGCTGTACCTGTAAGAAATCCTTTACTGTTTGCATAGATTTTGCTTTGTCCTCCATTTTCTTCAATACCTCCTCTGCTTTAACACCAAATAAAGTATCATGCTGTAATGGAGCATCTAATAATTTTGCTTTAACATGATCAGGCAGATTCTGTTCCTTTAACCAAGCATGCCTCCTAATGACAGAACCCGTAACTGCAGCCCTGCAAGAGGCCTCCAGAAAATCAAAACCACATTGCAATGTATGCTTTCCCACTTGTTCAGTTGCATGCAATAAATCCTGCATTTCCTTATTTTCTGCACAATCAGAATTAGTCAAAATTTTCTTTTTAAGTAGTGACATTAAGTATTGCTGACATTTAAGCATATGAAATTGACAGTTTAAAGCCCTCACAGCCAAAGTAGCAGAAGTGTAAACCTTTATCCCCCATCTGTCTAGTGCCCTTGAATCCCTATCAGAGGGAATAGGATTTTTTGCAGAGGAAGCCTAGACTCCTTTGGGACCTTGAGAAATGGTTTCTGTGTCAGCAGCAGGGTTTTTATAAAGAAATGTATGTGAATCCGGAACCCTGTGGTATCTGTCTGGTTTAGCAGGGGTAGGGGGCAAAGTGTCAGGAGAAAGGCCAGACTCTGAAAATACATCATCCCCAATGTCTAACACAGGGGGAATAGCAAGAGGCCTGTGCTGAGGTAGTAAAAGGAAATCTCTAAGCCTTTTCTTTGATTCTGAGTAGTCTTGGCTCTCCCAGTGGAAGTGCTCCCTCATGGTATGCAGGGTTTCCCCAAAAGAATAATCCTCAGGAGGAGAGGCTGAAGGGATAGATTCTTCAGCATCAGAATTCTCATAGGGAGGAAGAGAGTATTCCGGCTCAGAGGAGGAGTCAGAGGAAATGGAAACCTGATCTGAAGATTCATATTCTGTCTCCTGCCTAGGCCTCTTATCAGGAGAGGGGTGGGAAACCCTGATCAAGGTAATTAGGTCTTCGGCCATTTTGAACATCTGTTTTTTAGGCATGGAAGTCTGTCCAGGAGAATGCTGTACTTGTTTCGTTGTCTTTAGAGCTGCTTTAGTCTTTGCCTTTGAAGCTGTGGTTGGCTTAACATATAACTGTGTAGGTCTGAAAACAGCCGATGCCTGCTCAGCGGCTCAGGACCCATTTGAGGGGATAGTTTCTGAGTGTCCAATACCTTGAGTCTCCAGAGGCCTAGTTGGCTCCACGTGGGAGTCGGCAACGGCCTGTGGCTCTGAGGCAGCGGACGTCAGGGGCTGCAAAAGCACCTCACTGAGAACCGGCGAACCGGTGACTGGCTTAGCAGTAGCCTCATCGATTCTGGACCTCGGATGCCTGTCCTTTTCTTTTTCCTTGCGCTTTTTGTAAACTCTGGTCGTCGGCTGTTCTGACAGCATTATATAACTGAATCTTCGGCCAAAGTAATGAAAGGCAAAATCGTACCAACGCTTAATAGTGCGTTTGTTAAATTTAATGCAAAACCGACAGCTAGCAACGTTGTGATCAGGGCCTAGGCAAGGCCTTTCTTTTGACACTCACGTTGCTAAAGTGGTTAGAAAGACCTTCTACATTGCCCACCTGATCATGAAGGGATTCACATCCAGATCTAGTGAGGTCATTGTTCCCCTGTACTCTTCACTTATCAGACCAATGATCGAGTAGAATGCCCCATTCGGGATGCATCTCACCCGACATCTGCAGCAATTGGAGAGACCCCAAAAGTTCCTCACCAAAAGGATAAAGGGACTCCAAAATCTGTCATATGCTGCCAGATTGAAGAAACTCCAGCTCTATTCAGTCGCATACCGTCTGCTCAGAGGTGACATGTGCCTGACATACAAGGCCATGTCCAACCCGGAATTAATGGACATGCTCCACCTCAAAAAATCCAAATTCACCAAAACCACTAGAGCAAGCGACTTAAACCTTAGCACGGATATAAATAGGACGTGCTGGAGGGATAGATTTATCACTCAGAGACTCCCTATGCTGCCGAATAAAATCCCGGTCCATGTGAGGCAGAGCACCTCGCTGGCTCTGTTCAAGAGAAATCTTGACCTGTGGATGGGAGATCTTAGGTTTACCCCGGGAATCATCTCTGTGTCACTGCTGAACAGAGGCACAACAAACTAATGGGCACAGTATTTTTTCATATAAGGGGTGGTGTAAGCCACAGAAATTTGGGCTAGGCTTATAAATGCCTTAGGGCAGATAGCCTAGTATAAACCTATGAACCTATGAATACAATAAGAATGAAAATCCTTATGAGGTATTTGCTTCCCACAAGAAATACAATTATTAACTTTTTTCTGACATATGTGTGGAGCAAGAAAAATGTTTCCCCAACGGGGTACTTAGCTCTAATGAAGACTTCGGATCTGAAATTCATCTTTGAAAATTTCAGGAGTCGGCCGACCGGCACTTGCGAACTGTTTTTGCTTCGGGCACCGCGCAGCAAAAAAGACTGAAGAAAATGGCATCGGCTGCATCTTTTATACCCCTGGTGCACTGATGTCAGGGAAGAGGCGACAGCAACCAACGCCAGACCAAGACTTTGGAATTCAGGCCGACTGCGGGTAGCCTGCCAGCAGGATAACCCAAGTGTAATGACTGCAACAGTGAAACACGATGAACATCTACAGATATGTGTTCTCATTTTCATCCAGTTCAGTGTTTGGGGTTGTTGGATCCACCTTGGCACCTTCTTCTAGAGCTGTGAATCAAAAGCTCTGACACCTCCCCTACAAGTAATTCTCTCCTCTACACTAAGTTGCCTCAGATCGAATTTGCTACTTTATCCAAATTATAGATGTATTCCTGGAAAAGCTATAGAAATCAGTAGTCAAAGATGAAGAGGCTTGCTACTATAGCCATTAAGAACCCCTACACTGACAGGGTCTTGGTCAAGATCAGACTGGGCACCAGAAGTTGCAGACGATAATTTGGAAAGCAGAAGGGAAGGATGTTGAACCAGCTGAAAATGAGACAACATGATTCTATTGTTAAGATAACTATGCAACTTTCATGTCTGATGGTCTGTTTTCATCCAGTTCAATGCTTGGGACAGATTCCCTAGCTGCCAACAGGATACTTGGGTGGTACCAAGGAAGGATGTTCTTGAGTACAGTGGAACCAAAGGATAAATGTGCTCTGGACTGCACATCCAATCTGCAACAAAATATAAATGTGTGAACTATGGACCATGTTGCTGCTACACAAATGTCACAGATGGAACTCTCCTCTGTTGTAGAGGCAGACATGCTCTTGTAGAGTGGGCTTTTGTTTTTGTGTGTATGGGTAAACCACAGTACAAATAAAGGTAATGCAGTCTGAAAGCCATTTAGAAATCGTGGCATTTGAGATATTTCATTCAGTTTTACCTAAGAAAAGGAGATAAACAGTTGACCCAACTTTCTTATTTCCTTCGTACGGTATAAGTAGAATCTGAGCTGTCTGTGAACATATATAGTGTGTGGCATGACAGCATTCCCCTTTAAGAAACTGGGGAGAAACAGATTTGCAAATCAATCAACAGTCACCTTTGGAAGAAAGAAAGAATTTATTCTAATGGTTACTCTATCTTTGTGGAAAATGAGATAAGGTCATTTACATGATAGCACTTGCAATTCAGAAATCTGTCTAGCGGATGTGACTGCAACCAAAAAAAATGGTCTTCTAACAGAGATACTTCTACTGAGGCTGGCAGTTCATAAGGTTACCATAGACAAAAGAGGATCAGCCAAACCACAGGAGGCAACAAATAAAAAAAATCATTCCGTTAAATGGTAAGTGCTTTTGCAGCGCATGAAGCTGCTTCATCAAACACACAAGAAATGCAATGCCTTACTTTTAAACCAACCAATAAAATCATTTGTTCAATTACATGGAGTAATAAGTGCAGTCCTTGTTTAAATACATATATAAAAAGCATATCTATAATCAGTTTAAAAATGGTCTTCTAGGCAGTAAACATTCAGAAATATAAACATATTACATATAAACATGGACAATTTAAAAAATAAAGAAAAATAGTAGTCATCTGGCAGCCCTCTAGCCTGCAAAACTGGCTTTATAGAAACTTTATCATTAATACCTCTGCCCATGTTGGCTCTCATCCTTATAATCCATTCTAACTCTATTGACTCTGTTTTATTTCTGATGTCTCCCCCTCTTTCATTCTTGGATATTATTTCCATCTCCATAAACTTGAATGTGTGTGTATGATCATGTATAGCTACATGTCTGGCTAAGGCATTAGATTCAGCACCCCTGGATATGTCATACAGATGCTCTCTCATGCATTCTTTTAACGTACCATTTGTTTTCCCTATGTAGAATGAATAGCATCTACTACAGTAAGCCAGATAGACAAGTTCAGTTGTATTGCAGTCCGCTGTTAACTTGAATTCCCATACTTTACCAGTGTCTGGGTGAGTGAACTTACTACTGGTGTCCAAATGTCCATAGTAATTACATTTTTTACATGGGAAAGTACCCCTCCTGCCACTATCAGTCCTATTTATAAAAGTATCCACAGGTACCACCAAGGATCGGAAACCAGCAAATATATTTTAAAAACACAGCTTTAATGAAAAACAACAAAGACCACATACATTACAGGCATTAACGTCTCCTGTCCAATACGTTTTAGTTTAAAAGTTACTTCATCAGACACGGACAGACTTGTAAACCATTCCCTTTACGCTCCCTCTATTTGATGAATTAAATTGATTAAATTAATGAAGTTAAAAGATTAATTAATAGTTAATACAGAATATAATGAATATAAAGTGACTGTGTGCTTATACAACCTTCTCTGAATGAGAAATAAATATAACATCATTTTACTTGTTAAAAAACAAACACATGACCTAATTACCTCTACTTAAAAATTAATATTTTGTATAAAATCATGTACTTTAAAACTTAAAAAAAAAATGCATGTAAAATATAGAAAATGAACTTAAAGCTCCCTCTGGTGTCCATTCTGATAATTACACTATGAACTCATGTATGAAAACCATACGGTGGCAGATCACCCTCCAAGCAAACAAATTTCCTGGACTTAATGACCACATTTCAATTGACCCTGTGCTTAAACTGAGGGCAGCAAAACTTTAATAATGGTTTGAAACAGAAGAAAATGTTTGGATAGGTCTTTGTAATGTGTATATATAATTTTTTAACTTTTACAATGTATATTTATGTTTGCATTTATATACCAATATTTTAATTTGAAATTTTAAGAGGGAAATAGTTTTTAATACAATTTTAATATGATTATATCTACTTGTACATTGATGTTAATGCCAATTCACAATGCATATCCATGTTTATGAGCTCAGAGTATAATTATCAGAATGGACACCAGAGGGAGCTTCAAGTTCACTTTCTATATTTTACATGCATACATTTTTTTTTTTTTTTTTTTTTTTTAAGTTTTAAAGTACATGATTTTATACAAAATATTAATTTTTAAGTAGAGGTACTTAGGTAACATGGTTTTTAACAAGTAAAATGATGTTATATTTATTTCTTATTCAGAGAAGGCTGTATAAGCACACAGTCACTTTATATTCATTGTATTCTGTATTAACAATTAATCTTTTAACTTCATTAGTTAATCAATTTAATTCATCAAGTAGAGGGAGCATAAAGGGAATGGTTTACAAGTCTGTCCGCATCACATGAAGTAACTTTTAAACGAATACGTATTAGACAAGAGACGTTAATGCCTGTAGTGTATGTGGTCTTTGCTGTTTTTCATTAAAGCTGTGCTTTTGAAGTATATTTGCAGGTTTCCGATCCTTTATGGTACCTGTGGATACTGTTGGAAGTGAACTTTGGTGCCTGGGTGAATACTTTTTTTCCTATTTATAAAAGCCTCCCTCGGCTCACATAGTAGCCTTTTCAAAGATTCTTTTTTATCTACTGCCTGCTGTTTGGTTCATCCTCTTTTGGTTTACTTTTGTTTAGTTGTTGGTTGAACCAATTATCTACACCACATTCTTACTCTTTTGCAGTTCATAAGGTTTCTGAGTTAAGGTTTGAAGCAAGACTGTGACATCCCCATGGGGGAACTGGATCGCTGATTAGAGATCTTAGAAATGTTCACTTAAAGAAAGTTTAGGAGATTTTAAGAGAGGCAATGGAAGCGTCATTATTCCTTATGTAAAAATCCGAGATGGCAGCCATTTGTACTTTAATAGAAGAAAAACTAGATCCTTGTTGAAAAAAGTTTTGATAGAAAGTCTAAAATCAATGGGAGAGGTGTGGAAAAGGGATCAAAACCCCTTAATGAAGCCTAGACAGAAAACCTTTCCACTTACTCTGATAATGTAAACCACCAATAGGGAAAGCTTGGTGTCTCTGGCTATCATCATAACTGGAGAAACCATGTGGTTAATTTTAGGGCTTGTAGATCTGGTAGAGACAAGCCAGATGGGTGACAGAAGATCTGGGCTGGGATCCAATATCTGGCCTTGGGTGTATTAAATGAGGCCAAAGGAAGGGGAACCCCATTTGTCACAGCCAGAAAGGAGCAATAAGGATCACCCTGGTCTTGCACCATGTGGCTTTGTATAGAGATGGCCCAGGGGCCAATTGTGAAATAGAGCATCTCTTGGTGACTGTCTGTGTGGAGGGATAAGGGCAAAGTAATTGCTACACTTGTTCAGGTATGAAGCAAAGAAGCTGCAGCAAGATTGGCCTCAGTGGCTGAAAATTTCCGTTGCAACTGCTTGATTGAGACACCACTCATGAGGCAATAGGACTGACCTGCTCAGCTTGTCTGCTAGTGCATTTAACATCCGTGCATGTGCACTGCTATCAGAAAATGGGAAGACATTTCCCATTGCCATGTTCTCATGGAGGTCCAGCAAAGTGGGTATGATCATGTTCCACCTTGTTCATTGATGTATCGCACCACCGACATATTGTCCATCTCGATGGATATCTTACCTTTGGGTAGTTAGTCATAGTTTATTAAACAGTTTGATCGGTGGCTGATCTGAGTGGTATTTTATTTAATTCATTTTTTATTTTTATTGTTTGTGGTTTTGGAGTTAGTCATGAAAGGCCTGCAATGCCAGGAGGATCACTCATCTCCAAGATACTGATGTCAAGTTTGGCCTCTACAGGTGAACAAGTACCTCAAACCACCTTCCATTTGAAATGCCCCCACCCCACCCTAAAAAAACAGCATCCATGGTCACTGTGGCTCAGGAAATTTGAGGGCAAAAAGGTCTCCCCTTCTGTGACAGACAGGGAAGTTATCCATCATCTGGTATGATGTCTGCAAATCTCTAAGAGAGGAATACTGGTATGAAGTGGGTGTAGATTCTGTGAACAATGGACTGACAGGCTCCACTGCAGCACTCTCACATAGTATCCTGCAAGTGGAACTGAAGTGATGGTAGAGGCCATCAAAGCTAACAAATGGAAAATCGACTTTGCTTGAGGAATGTTGGGTTATTTGAGAGGCCAATGGCCTTAAGGACAGCAACCTGGCCTCTGTCTGTCTGGCAATTTGAAGAGCCATGTTGATATGGCATCCTATGAACTCACTGCTGTGTGGGAAACATTTGGCTTTTTGTTTGACACACTGTGATCCCTAGTCGGTTTGTAAGACAGAGCAAATATGCTTGCTGTACCAACAGATACCTGAAAATAGCAGTCAGGAGCCAATTGTCTAGATATGGGGAAGACCTGGATCTCTTGCAATTGGAGGTCAACTGCTACAACTACCATAATCTTGGTGAACACCAAGAGGGCTAGCAGTCAGGAGCCAATTGTCTAGATTTGGAGAAGACCTGGATCCCTTGCAATCAGCAGTGAGCTGCTACAACTGCCATAATTTTGGTGAACACCCAGAAGACTGTGGTGAGACTAAAAGGCAGTGCTCAGAACTAAAAATAACTAGTCCCATCCATAAATGAAGAAATCTTCTGGACTGCCTCAGAATCTTGACATGACATCAGACATCCTGAAGATCTATTGAGCACATCTAACTGTCCTTCCTCAACAAAGGTAATATTTATTTATTTTACATTTGTTGACCGGGAGAGTCCAACTGGATTACAAGTCCATTTTCAGTGGAGGACCGGGGAGAAAAGCTCCAAGAGAACAATTTTTTACAATACATAGTTTTAAGGACAGACTTTTGACATACAATTTCCATTGAAGAGACTTTGACATACATACTAACTGACAGGATACATTCATTCTCTGCAATATAATATTACATTTTAGAAGATATTCCTAAATTTAGGATTCCTGTGACAGATTTACTATCAGAGTAAAAGCAGATAATAATGTAATATGCACTGTACCATCCAGAACTTTGCACGTCTCACAAACTGATCAGGGTATCTGAAATCCAACACTGGCCTGAGGTCCCCTAATTTCTTCAGAACTAAAAAGAACCAGGAATAAACTACAGATCTTAAGTGGTCTGAAGGGACCTGCTGGATGACTTTTTTCTAGCAACTCTGAAACTTCTGTTGCTGCAGATTCCAAATGACTGAAAGGAACATCAGGAATCTTTAAACTCTTCTTTGGAAGATACAATACAAAAAGGGGAATGGTGTAACCTCTGGAGATAATCCTTAGCACCTAGAAATTTAATGTAGTGTTCTGTCAGGCTTGTGGGTGCAAGGTTGAGCATTCCCAGACTGCCTTCACAGTGCGGTAGTCAAGTAATGCTTCAGGAGCACTTAAAGGATTTCTCAGTGAAAGGACTGCAAAAAACCCTGATTATGTGGTACACCTCTGGCCCTGGGGTGATATCCATTTGATTTACCTTCCACTCTGCTCTGGGGGGGGGGGGTCTCCAGGACTGTCTTGCTGATAACCTTTAGATTTTCTGAACCACATTTTCTTGCTACCACTTTGGTTCCTGGAATAGGACCTCTGAGTGGTGGAGAAATGGATTCCCATGGGAGACAGCATCTTACCATATGGCTCACTCCAAGTAGGAGGTTCTTTAACTTTTGGTCCAAAGAGGGTGGAGCCATCAAATAAGGCATTAAAAAGGACGCCTTGAAGCTTTCTGAGAAACAGCAGAGCTGCATTCAGGCATGATAACACATGGTAATGCCCATGTTTGCTGTTCTTGCCGTACCATACATACAGAAGGCACATGGCTACATTAGAAGGGGACTGTAGGGTAGACCACTGGGTGTCCACTGTTTGTTGAGCATTCCACAACAAGTTACCCAAGAGGGACTTGGAAGTCTCCTTGGTCATGTCTCTCCGAAAGTCAGTCATGTGCGAGAAGTAATTCAGCACTCTTGAGTGCAACCGTCACTTAAGTGTACATCCATTTCCCTAGTTTGACCAATGCCTTTGACTCAGTATTAGAGAGCATGAATAGAAGGACTCTCCTCAGACGGTTCTTTTTTCGCAGCTGCTGCTGCTGCTGCTACTATCACCATCGTGACATTTACTGGTGGTTCTTTAATCCAGTATTTCCTATCTTCTGGCACCACTAAAATCCAGTCGTTTTTTTTGGGGGGGACAGGTTCTACCATGTTAGGGTCCTTCCATGCCCTCTGTGCCATGACATCTATAATGGCATCCGGCGGGGGAACCACCTAGTATGCAGATGAGCCAGTTTCAAAAGCTTCAAGGAACACACATTCATCTGGAGAAGGGGGTTTGGTGGACCAATCCCCTTCTGTTTTATCAATTCTAGGAAGTCATCAAATGTGATTTCTTCCAGGGGGATCTAGAGGAAACTTCACCTTCATCCAATCTGTCTCTTCTGTGACACTCAGGAGAAGAGTACAGGTGCTTAGTTTTCACGTCTGTTTCCTAGGAACTTGTCTCTGGGTTTTTTTTTTTTTTTTTACTGGAGACTGGTGGGAATCAGACTGGGAACTTGAGTGTCGAGTACCCTTGAAGCTTATAGGTTCTGACTGCCCCTGTAGATCAGAATGAGAGGAATAAGTCACGAGATCCACCAGGAGTTGGGACAGATCCAACTCGAGGTCCACACCTGTCTTCTTGGTCCAGCCAAGGCCCTTATCAGCCTCAAAAGCCAACACAGCAATCAGAAAACAGGAAGTGCTTCCCCCATCCAAAGACTGAAAAATAGCACCCAGTCCCAATCAGGGTCAGCTCAAAGGATGACCTCTGACCTGAGCTATCGAGTGCCAAGTCCATAAGAGGAAGAGATGGCTCTGAAAATCTTGGAGTCAACTCCACCACTGGGAACCAGACACTGAAGTTACGGCGCCAGGACTCATCTTGATCTGAAAGAATCTGAGTCAAGAGACTAAGAGGTGCAGTCAACAACGTTCCCTGAACTGTCAGACCCAAATGAGGTACACCTGAAGGGTTCAAACCCAAGGAACCTGTATCCGAAGAGTAAATCAGTTCCAGAGAAAAGGGTGAAAGGGTCAATGGGCCTGTATGCAGAGTTCTCCTTGGGGATGGCGCCAGGACGACTCCCAGATGGATTTATGTCTAAGCTTTTCTACATCATATGGTCGACATCCACTTCAGTAAGATTTCTGATGGATCAGACCGACCTCTATGATGATGCTATCCCATGAGGCCCGGAGAACAGTTTCTTTTGTAAAAATAGGCAAATGGAGCTGAGGGATCACTGGCTCTGGTGAAAAACCAGAGTGAGGAGAGAGTCCAGATCTGGCTAGCTGACTGATCTGACTGCCACTGTGTTTTGGGTGCGAGACTCAAAGGATCATATGGATCTGGAGACCTTTTCTCAGACCTCTTTTCCTCCGACTGTTTCCCTTCAGATCTTTTCTCTATAGACTTTTCATTTCCTCTGTGCTTTTTCTTACACTTGTGGCTATAGAGGAAGATGAACGCCCTGTTGGAGGGGGAAGCAATACTTTTAAGATAAGTTTTTCTTTCCTGCCCTGGACAGCTCAAGACTCAAAGTCAGCACAAATGTCACTGTCAGTCTGAAAATGTGCAGCACCTAAACAATACACACAAAAAGAGTGTGGGTCTTGAGGAGGGATTTTGTGTCTGCAAGCTGAGCACTTCTTAAAACCTTCAGGTTTATCTAACATCAGAAAAGTTGCAACAAATGCAGTAAATCAAAATATTTAACACAAAATGTGCCTAATTCTAACAGAAAAAAATATTTTCTCTCCTTATATTTAAGTTACAGTACCAAAAAAAATATTTAGAAGAAACATGCCAAAATACCTAACAGCTAACCTGATACTATTAAGCTATAAATATCAGGTAACAGCCAGCTTGACGTCAAAAATACAGCATATGACAAGCCATTTCTCTACACTTGCAAGCATGTTTTTCTGTAGCTGTTCTGCAGTTCACTTCTTTGTCTCAAAACATTTTTTTCTTACCTTTTCTAACTTCTCTTTCTCCTTGTCTTCTTTCTTTTTCTTTTTCTTCTTCTCACTCTGAATATCAGAGTGAAAGACAGGGGCTGTGTGAAAAGGAACACTGGTAGGGCTTCCTGCAGTAGGAGACAGTGTGTGACTTGGTGACACTATCTCTCCTGGAGAGAGGGGTAATGTCTTTTTTGACTTTGAGTGTTTCTTTTCTTTGTGTTTTTCTTTCTCTTTGTCCTTTTTCTTCTTGCTCTTTTTTGATTTCTTCTTCTTCTTGATCTCTCGGTAAGAATCATCTACTACCAGTTCCCCAGCCTTCATCTCCCCAACAGACGATGAGCTAGGTTCATGAGTCTCCAAACCAGAAAAATCATACTCTGATAAGCTGCTGCCCTGAGCCTCAGAATAAAGTGAGGCCTCAGAGTCAAAACTTTCATTCACCTGTGCCTCAGATTTGGGTTTCTTGTGCGATAATTTTGCAAGTCCTTGGATTTCAGGGCTCAACTGGAAATTGTTATGCTCATCTTTGCTTGTCTTCTTGGAAGATTTTTTTACAGATGATGTAGCAGGATAAGTAAATACCTCTTCAGTGGACTTCTCCTTTGGTGAAAGAATAAGTTTCATTTTCAAACCATCTGGCTCTTTTAATGTAAGTGGCTCGGTGTTGACAAAAAGTGGTTTCATCTTTTTGTTTTTATGCATCGAGTCCTCCAAGGACAGCTCACATTCCCCCCGGTTACTAGGTTTCTTATGTTCTTTTTTGAACTCTGAATATGGGGGATATGAAGAGGCACTAAATGAGGAAAACGACTTCTCGGTTTTCTTTGAAGGCTTTGAAACAGAGGCCATTGGTGATGTAATAGCCTTCAAAAGGCCCATAGCAGTATCAGCAGGAGGAGAAGCCACCAAATGTTTCTTTTTCCTCTTTACCCAATCCAGATGGGAAAGATCTGTTAAAATAAAGTACAGGTATGTCAGAAAGCAACATAACTGTACATGTTTAAGTATGCTCACTGTTACAGTAGTTAACACTTTAGACTTCTGGCTTAGAAAGCCTAACACCCAGGCTGACTGCCACAGCTTAGCAACCTTTCCTCCCTAGGAATGGGCAGATACTCTTCCACATGGACATCAGCACATCTGTGGTACAAGAGGGAGGGTCCTCCCTTGCTACCTTTAGTTCTTGCCACAGCAGTCTCTAGGGACCTGCCCAAATGGAATATGTTCTCAAGTATCACAGCCGAACAACAACCTGCCCTCAAAGCTACCTCTTCAGGTGGGGAGTGCCTTCTAAGTGTAGAAGAGAGGGAAGGCAAGGGAAGAGATAAATGTGTACATACTCCACGCCCACGACGTCCACAGAAAAGGTAAAGAGTAGAAGGGTGGGAAATATTACTGCAACTGTGAGTTCAAGTAAGAGGTTTGTCCTTAAATCAGGCGTTTCATTATCTTGTATTCTGTCATACTCGCAGAACAAAGAAAAAAAGAACTGTACAAAGGTAACTGAGATTTTACATTGGCAATGTGTTTATTTGGAAACCAACCTAACCTCCCTACCTTTTGCAAAGAGTATGAATCACTGGTCTGATTTCCTTTTTCCACCTTAGTATTGAAAGGTAAAACCTCACTTGCCTATGCACAAAACATCCTTTTTCCTTTGTCATTGGGGTACGATAAAAATAGAGGGAGATGAAAGTCCTGATTTAGGAAAATCTCACACCATTTTAGTTACAGATGTGGGACTGATACAAAGTGTTATCCTATCAGTACAGGAGAGGAGAAGGGATGAATACACATGGGGCCTGCAGTTCTAAAATGGGTCAGTCAGAAGTAATGGCCATTAAAAAAAATTCACAGTTGAGGTACTTGAGGGGTGTAGCAGCAGCTGAAGGGTGGTAATATTAACTTCTCTAGGACACAGTTGCGGTCCCACAGTGGAGAAAGTTCCTTCTTGGGTGGCCGCAAATGCAATACCTCCTTTTAAGGACTGCTTTACTGGTAAAAAAGAAAAAGGATGGGGCAAATACACTGGAGGTCTATGGACACTGAAGTCTGACTTCGATCCAGATACCACCACTGGCACAATCTCTTTTCTTCATTTTGCTAGGTATGACTTTCCAGGTTTAGTTTCCTAGCCTCCCCTAAGATATAAAGCAAGTCCTCAGAAAATGTGTGTCTAAAGTGAAAGACAGGTATAACATCCAAACTGTTGGCTTTATGGTCTTCAGGCTGACCCTTGTTTTGGGTCAAAAGGTTTTCATACTAGGGCAGCATTACAATCTCAGTCCTTATTGTACTTGTCACAAGGGAAAACCCATGCTGCCTACATGAAAAAGAAGCCACAAGGTGCATTTCTGACCTGTTCTCTTACCTTCTGAATTACTCACAGGAGAAGAAAGGACTGGAGGAAAGGTGTATAGGAATAGCCTGCCCAGCCTATTGAGAAGGCATCTGTTGCCTAGGCCCCTGTATATGGTGCCCTAATGAAAAACTGTTCTCAGAATTGTCTGCTTCTGGAGAAACAAAAGGGACTGTTGATGGCATACTCACCTGTGGCCCAAATACAAAAGTAACATACTGACTGTAATGACAGATCTGCATTGGCAGTTTCATCTTCACCGCCTTCAGAACCAAGATACCCACTCCCTCCCTTTTAATGCCTAATGTGGTATGACTAAAGACCCTTCTCAAGATCTCAGTAAGTTGATGCTAAGGAGGAACAAGAAAAGGAGACAAAAATGTTAACACAAGTCTTATGCAAGAAGATTGGTTGATCCACCAGAACTAGGCAGGGGGATGAAGAAAGGATATGACGATAAAGATGAACTACCACTTCAGAGCCAACTGCTACCCTAGGTAATGAACCTTTGTGCCATAGACTGGGAATTCCATTTTCATCACCTTAAGGACACACTTCCAAGCTTACACTCTAATGTTAGCTTCACAAGGGATTATGTCACTAATTAATGCAGATCTGAAAGAAAACCTGAACCACTGATCGGTTCTATGTTTAAAATGTAGCAAGAGCATGCAGCACTGTCTGTATATCAAGCAGATAAATATCATCACAGGAAGCACTGTTAAGAATTACGGGGACATAACTACAGTTTTGGAAATTGTGTGTAAGAGACTCAATAGACTAAACATACTCTCTACTAAGGAGTTCCTCAACAGTATAAAGAATGCAGAACATATCTGGATGAAGTCAGTCTACGTCAGAGGTCCTTAATGAACAATCAGAAACTGTTAACAAGACACCAGTGTTCCAGAAAAAGCATATGTTTGAAAGGCTAAGTGTCTAAAAGGTATCAGACTAGCTGTTCAGCATAATGCATCCGAGGTTATCCAACTGCAACTAACTCTGGGCAAAACTGCAATCCAAATTGTAGCTTGCTACAGATCCTTCACCATGCCAGAGGATTCCCACTCCTCTTTTCTTGATATACTGGAAAATATTAGGGTTCAACCAAACACCCTAATAATGGGCAATTTCAACTACCCCACCATTAACTGGGAAAACTTCTCATGTACCAACTCTTTCACTCAACGCTTTCTGGAATTCATAAATTCCAATGCCCTGGATCAACTTATCCACACCCCCACCAGGGGCAACAATATCCTAGACCTAGTTATTACCAACAAGAGTGACCGGTGTTCCATACCTGAAATCAACTCCTCACTGGTCAGATCCAATCATAAGCTAATCACCCTAGATATCCACATCCAGTCCCCACCCCCCATTAAGGAAACCACGGTAAAAGATTTCTCCAAAGCCAACTTCATGCTTCTTAAGACAGAAGTGGCAAGCTTCATGACACCCATGCAGATGGACAATACAGTTACGACTGCTGAATCCTACACAGATGCACTCTATAAGCACTTACACAAGTGCATGGATCGTGCTATCTCAAACAGAACCAAGACACTATCCTCCAAAAAAAGGAAGCCAATCTGGTGGTCCCCTGCCATAAACAAACTCTGTAACAGAAGGAAGAAACTGTTGTAAAAGAGAGTAAAATCCCATGAGTGGAGGAGTTCCCTGGTCAGCCTCAGTAAGAAGCTAAGATCCCTTATAAGATTCTCCAAAGCTAGCTACGAAAACAAAATCGCCACTGATTCTAGGGACAACCACAAAGTATTC
Source organism: Protopterus annectens (assembly GCF_019279795.1). Taxonomy (NCBI): domain Eukaryota; kingdom Metazoa; phylum Chordata; order Ceratodontiformes; family Protopteridae; genus Protopterus; species Protopterus annectens. Next base: position 1,325,543,461 of record NC_056725.1, on the reverse strand, counting down.
TATAGCTATGTCAAGAATCGCAATGGTAACACCCAGATCTGCTCTGAGTTACAGCACAACGGCACAAAAATTACAGAACCAACTGATATTGCCAACATCTGGCAGAACTTTACCCCCCTCTCACCCCCTAAAGGGCCCATATCTATACAGGAAGAATGCAGAGTCCTTGCAATCACAACTATGCAGGTAAAAGCTGCACTCTCTAAAGCCAAAAACACAGCATCCATGGGACCGGACATCATCCCAGGCTGCATTTTACACTAACTTCAGAACGAACTGGCCCCCACCTAAGCACCATGTTCAATCATATTCTCACATCACGCCCTGTGCCCACAGCAATAGTTATCCCACTCCACAAAGGGGGAGCCACCACTGATGCTGGGAACCATCGCCCTATTAGCCTGACAAGCCCAGACTGTAAGGCCATGGAACGCATCATCATGGATCTCATAAACAAAGACATTGGTAACCTCCAAACTCTGGACCCCACCCAGTTTGGGTTTGTGAAAGGCAGTTCATGCCTCCTGAACCTGATCGACTTCTTTGAACCAGTCACCAAAGCCGTAGACGAGGGTAAGGTGGTTCACACAGACTATGTTGACCTCACCAAGGCTTTCGACACCATCCCCCATTCTGGAATTATATCTAAACTCACTAAACTAGGTATAAATCCCTACGTCACAAGATGGGTTGCCAATTAGCTCACTGACAGAACCCACACTGTAAAAGTTGCAGACTCCAAATCCGACTTCAAACCAGTGACAAGTGGAGTATCACTGGGTACAGTCCTGGGAACTCTCCTGTTTGGTATCTACTTCCCTGAAGTACAGGCTAACACAGAAGGCCTTTGGCTAATGAAGTCTGTAGATGACTGCAAACTAGGAGCCATAGTTGAGTCCCCAAATGATGTGGACATCCTACAGAAGGACCTCACTGAAACAGATGCCTGGTGTCAGAGCCATGGCCTCAAGCCCAATGCCAAAAAGTGCACCGTCATCCCCTTTCGGTAAAAACTCTGTACCCATGAACTACCACATAGGCTGCAGTCTACTTAATGCCAAATGTGCGATAAGAGACCTTGGGACCTGGTGGACAGTAGTCTCTCCTTTGATAATTACATCGCCACAGCAGTCAGGAAATCCTTCTATGTGGCACACCTCTTCACAAAAGTGTTTTCATCCAGGAAAAAAAGAGGTCATTATTCCCCTCTACTCGACACTCATTAGACCCATTATAGAGTACAACGCCCATTTTGGAATGTACTTCACAAGACATCTGCAGCAGCTGGAAAGGCCACAGAAGTACCTCACAAAGAGGAATACTGGCCTCAAACAGATGCTCTACACTGACTGTCTCAAAAAACTCCAGCTTTACTCCGTAGCATATCGCCTACTCTGAGGTGATCTCTGCCTAACATATAAAGCTATGCAAAACCCAGCGCTGTTGGACATGCTACACCTAAAGAAATCCCAATCCCTCCGAGCTACACGCTCTAGGGACCTAAAACTTGTCACCACAATAAACAGGACATGCTGGAGGGATAGATTCCTGTCCCAGAGACTTCCCATACTCTGGAACAAGCTACCCATCTATGTCAAGCAAAGTTCCTCATTAGCACTCTTCAAGAAAAATCTTGAGTGGATGGGAAATAGGAAATACACCCCAGGGATCACTTCTGTGGCTCTGCTCGACAGGGGCACAGGAAAATAACTTTCGTGGGTGGCGTAAGCCAGGGAACCTTGTTGGCTAGGCTTACTTAGGCCCTTGGGCTGATAGCCTAGTACCTACCTATGAACATGTCAAATCCACCAGATGGCAGTACAACAAAAAGAATGTAGACTAAGTGCCCAATCCCTGGAAAGAATGGAGTGAGAGCTGAAATTCTCCTCAATGAATAAGATTGGAAATACAGTTTTAATTGTTCACAAAATGATGCACTGTAACAGAAAACTTGATAAATGGCCTGTAACAAAACGGAATGGTTAAATGGTTGCTGGGACAAGAGTCACAGAAGGGCATTACAGAATGGTATAAAAAGCTGGAAGAAATCTATACTGATATCAAATCTTCTAAGAAAATGAACTTGTGCCAAGAAGGAATTCATCCAAGATCTAGCACTCAATGGCTATCATACCAATGAAAATGTACACATACCTGAATTAAGCAAGGACTAGCAAAAGGCACAAGAATGTAAAGCCACTGTAAACAAATAATGCAAAAGACTTCTCCATGAAAGAGCCTCACTTAAAGCAATGGTGACAAGATAGATGAAGCAGCACTAGCAAACCTACTGTAGAAAACAAAATTTAGTGAGAGGCGTAAGGTCAAAGGGGACCAAAAAGGGTAATCTTGTCAAGCTTAAAAGTAATACCTAACTTGTTACACAATGTCACTGACAGAAAACTTCAATTAGTAAAAAGTGAAACCTAGGAAGGGACTAACCAAAACTGTAAATAAAACTAGCAAGAAATAACCTGTGTAGATACAGAAATAACCTGTGCAGATACAGAAATAACCTGTGCAGATACAGACCAAATGTAGCTCTGAACAGTGGTCTGAAAGAAGAAACATCTACAACACTTAAATTAGTATATCACAGAAGACTTCAACCTGTAACTCAGTAGAGGGGAACGGTACCCAGAATGGATAACTTTTCCTCAATTGCCAATGCAGAAAATGCCCAATGGGATTAGTCAGCTAGACAGGATATGACAAGTGAGCTATGCCACTTAGCTATGACAAAGAGGTCAGGACACAATAACTATTACTACAGATGCAACAAATTCACCATGGCAGTAATGCAAATCATATCTTAAGTATACAAGGAAAATGTGTGTGTGTGTGTGTGTGTGTGTGTGTATATATATATATATATATATATATATATATATATATATATATATACACACACACACACACAAAAACATATATACATATAAGACAGTGTGTGTGTGAGAGAGAGAGGATGGGTGTGTGTGTGTGTATGTGTGTGTGTGTGTGTGTGTGTGCGTGTGTATGAGTTGGTGGGAAACTTAGTAAATACACTATTCTATACTACTCCAGGCTATTCCTGAAAGAGAATTAGGTAAATGTTAACAACTAGATGAAAGTTCTGAGCCAAAGAAAGAAATGAAAAAGGTACTGTCACAACCTGTCCAAGAACCATACCACTGTGCTCCTGTTATAAAGGGGAATGAAACAAAAAAGTATGCAAAATGGTAATATCCTGAAAAAAAAAAAGGTTGCTTCCAAGTGGCACTCAAGCTACAGCCTATATCCTGATATCTAGGCTGATTAGGACCTGTGCAGAAAAGGCTGAAATCACAAGGACCACACACTAAAATAAGCACTGTGGAACAAATGCAGGACAGTCTGGCTACAGATGGAAACTAAGCTTTGAGGGCAGTACAATAATTACACGCCTGAATATGAGTACGGTACAATATGTATGTAAGGAGTACAATTCAACCATACTCTGTACTAGGACCTTCTGAGAGGGAGAGGAAGAGTAAGGAAAGGCCCCAGATGAATGTTCTTCTCAAAACTAAACAATAAATAACAATGAACAAACAAATAAGAAGTTATGTACTTAGCATAACTTGGTATCTGTGTTATCCAGTTTCATTATGTATCATGAATAGATATTCGGATCAGTCCTCAAATCCAACTCGGCCATTTCCTCCAGGCATACAATCCGAGCCTCAAACTCCTCCCCCTCCCACAATGCCTTACTCCTCTTCAAACCATCAGATCGAGTCTGCTGCCCTTTCCTCAAGATGATTATCCCAAAGGTAGTAGAGATACAGAGAAAGAGACCTACTGGAGTCCAAACTAGGAACCAGAGGGTTCTGAAATCCTCTAGATTACTCTCAGCTGTAAAAAGGAAGGTGGGAAGAAGGGTGGGATGTGATGCATAATGAAACTGCTGGACAACGCAGACACTAAGTTATGGCAAGTACATAACTTTTAACCTGATCTTGTCCATTTCATTATGGATCATGAAGAGGTCAGAGTCCCCAGCTATATAAACCCCAGGAGGACTTCAAGGAAGGATATGCCTCAGCACCGCGGAACCAAAGGATGCTCTGTTCCTGGAAATAATGTTCTACTTGTAGTGAGATACAAACGTATGCACTGTGGACCAAGTAGCTGCAGCATGGATTTCACTGATTAGAGTTCTAGCAGAAAAAACTGAAGAGGTAGACATTGATCTGGTGGAGTGGGCTCTAACTGGATGGGGAAGTTGCTTGCCTTGCTGAGAATAAACTGCAAACATACACTCTGTAATCCATTTGGCTAATGTAACCTTAGAGGCAGCCTGTCCCAACCTGTCTGGCAAAAAGGCAATGAACAACTGCTCTGATTTTCTGTGAGGTCTAATTCTATGTAGGTAGAAATGTAACTGTCTGTGAACATTTATTTATTAAACATTTGTTAACCAGGGAAAGTCCAACTTGGAACAAAGCCAATTTTCAGCAGAGGCCCAGGGAGAAACACTACAGATGCATGTCTTTATAACGTGGGAGGAAACCGGAGCACCCGGAGGAAACCCACACAAATGCAGGGAGGACATGCAGATTCCACACAGAAGGCACCCCAGCTGAGAATCGAACTGGAGAATCTCTTGCTGTGAAGCGACAATGCTATCGCTGCACCACTGCCCCTTCCAATCTAAAGAATGTAATATGTATTCACCTTTATTGGAGTAATTAGTAAAAAATACAGGCAAGTAAATGGTCTGGTTAATGTTAGTCTCCGACGCAATCTTTGGTATAAAGGAAAGACTCATTCTAAAAGAGACTCTCCTTGAAAAAGGTTATGTAAGGTGATTGAGAAGACAGAGCTTGTAATTCTGATACTCTTCTAGCTGACATAACAGCCACAAGAAAAGACGTTTTCCATGACAAAAGACTAACTCACAAGAACTAACTCATTCAAAGGGTTTCTGGGTGAGAACTTGGAGTACTAATGTAAGAACGCAAGGAGGAGAAGGATCTTTGATCGGAGGCCTAAGATGAAAAACCCTTTTTAGAAAGGCCTGACAGTTTGGAAGAGGAAAAGACAGAGGAAGAACCAACTCTCTTCCCCACATGGAAATTTGTGATAGCTGCAAGTTGCACCTTTATGGCAGAAAAACTATCTCCACTGAGGAAAAGCAAGCTTAGGAACATAAGGAAGTCCAAGAGTGAAGCTCAAAAGGGGTCAATATTCTTTTGTGAGGCCCAGATGAAATCTTTTCCATTTGCTACAATATATTTTCTTGGTGGAGGGTTTCTGAGAGACAAGGATAATTTCACAGACAGAGGAAGGTAGCCTGTACTTTAGCAAAAATTACTGGAAGTGGAGAAACCAAGCGGTTAGTTTGAGGGATGGGAGATTGGGAATCTGTCATTCCAATGGATGGGAAATCAGATCTTATCTGGAATCCAGTATCCATGCAGGATATCTGATGTGAGACTGAAGGAAGGGAAACCATACCAGACAAAGCCAGTGAGGGGCAATGAGGACTAGATTGGTCTTCAAACTGCTTGCTTTCTGTAGAACTTTGGGTATCAGGGGAATCAGAGGATAAGCATAAAGAAGACCTGGGGTTCAGTCGTGGACTAGAGCATCTCTGGGTGACTCCCCTACATGAAAGATCAGAGAGAAGTACTTGCTGCACTAGTTGCTTACGGGAAAGGCAAACAGGTTGCAGCAAGGTTGGCCCAAACAGCTGAAAATCTCCTTCGCAACTGTCTGATTCAGGGAACACTTGTGAGGACTTAATATCGACCTGCTCAAACTGTCCACCAGCATGTTGGACTCTCCCGGGATGTGCGTTGCAATGAGAAAGTTGTTTGAAGGAATCGCCCATTTCCAAACCCTGATGGCCTCTCTTGCAAAGTGGGTAAGAATGGTTTCCTCCCTGCTTATTGATGCACCATACCACAAACATATTGTCGGTCACGACTAAAATTGTGTCCAGAGGAAGGCAGTCCTGAAAGGCTTGCAACATGAAAAGAACTGCCCTCATCTCTAGGACGTTTATGTGCAATTAGTTCTCTGTGGGGACCACGTGCCCTGGACCATTTTTCCCTGGAAATGTCCAACCCCACCCCAACAGTGAGTAGTCTGTGGTCAATGTAGCCAAGGGGGGGAATGAAGGGTCTGCTGAGAAGGTCTGTAATCATCCACTACTGCAGGTGATGCCTGCAAATCGGAAAAAGCCTGACTCGAGGTTGATAATGGGTGACATCGAACAAACCATTGTACTGCAAGAGTCCACTGGACAACTCACATGAAGAACCTGGCTAAAAGTGCTAGAAGAATGATGGCTGACATGGAACCTAAGACCATTAGTACCAGACAAGCTGGAGGAGATGGGAGTGTCTAGTAGGCATTAGACCTGCTGCCTCAGGGATTTTTTTTCTTTGTAGAGGTAGGGCTGCAACTTGAGTGATGATGTTCAATTGTGTCCCGATGAATTCTATGTCCTGTGCTGAGGTCATCTTGGATTTTGCCATGTTCACTAAGATTCCTAGGCAGCAGAACATACCTGAATTACCTGGAGTAGTTGAAGCCTTGTGGGTGCCATTAGGAGCCAATTGTCCAGGTAGGGAAACACTTGGATTCCTTGCAGATGGAGGTGCGCTGCAACTATTGCCATGCATTTGGTGAACACCCAGGGGGCAGTGGTGAGACCAAAGGGTAGTGCTCTGAACTGGTAATGATCGCCCCCAGCCGGAAGTGTAGATATCTCCTGGAGTGCCTGTCTATTTTGATAGGATAGTATGCGTCCTGGAGATCTACAGAGCACATCCATTTGTCCTTGTGCAAAAATGGCAGAATAGACTGCACCGTGACAAGAGGAACTTAGTCTTCTTAACAAATATATTCAGACTGCTTAGATCCAGGATGGGTAGAAGGTCCCCGGTCTTCTTTGGCACCAAAAAGAAGTCTAAGTTCCGCATTCTAACTGTTCGGTTGGGACCCGCTGGATGACTCGTCTAGAAGTTTTTATACTTCTAGAGGGCACTCTCCTTCTGACTGGGTGGCATGTTGGGGAAACCCCCCTCAGTGTGGGGATGAGAAAGGGAAAAAGGAATATAGTAACTTGTGGAAATTATGTTTAACACCCAAGTTATGTCTATCCAGGCTTTTGGGTGTAAGGACAGTCTTGCCCCTGACTGCCTCCAGAGGAGGACAGTCGAGCAGCACTTCAGGAGTGTTGAAAGGGCCTGTCAGAGAAAGGTTCCCTGAAGCCCGGGTTCTGTGGACCCCCTCTCCCTGTAGATGAGGATTCATCTTGGAAATCAGGAAAGGGCCCTTGGGATTTATGGAACCACATCTACTTCCCGCTCCACTTGACTCATGAAAAAGGTCCATGGGGGGAAGAAAACTTGATCCCTATGGCAGACAAGGTCTTGCTCTCCTGTTCGCTGCGGGTAAGAGTCACCTTAACTGACAGCCCAAACAAGGAGGAACCATCAAAGGGGGCATTAATGAACGACTCCTTGAAGGGGTCCGCAAACCTGCACAGTCTCATCCAGGTAGGTCTCCTAAGGGCTATGCCTAAACCAGCCACTCAAGAGGTTCCCTCCATCACGTGGGAGACTAGCCTCATCGAGGAGTTAGCAACAGAACCCATAGTGTTCAGCTGTGTGGAAAATCTTTTTGAAGTTTTCCTCAGACACGACTGTGTCAGAAAGGTGGAGATTTCCCTTCACCAGGTCTCTCTGGAGGCATGTGAAGTGTACCAGGTAATTCAATACTCTCAGCAAAAAGTGGCTGAGGCATACACCCACTTACAATGTCTGACCAAAGCCAGAGATACTTTGAGGGTGGACAGAAGAGCTCTGTTCAGCGAGGTCTTTTCTGGTGGCTGCCGACACCACAATAACATCAACCGGGACACCTATACTCTAGAAAGGATGATCCTGAGGGGGATTAAGGTACTTATCCCCGCGCTTCGAGACTGGTTCCATGGTGTCAGACTCCTTCCAAGCCCAGCGGGCGATGACGTCAATAAGTTGGTCTGTCGGTGGAGTCACCCAGAATGTAGATGGTCCCGTCCCAAATGTCTCCAGGAACATGGACTCCTCCGAGGAAGAGGGTTGAGAAGATCATCCACCCTTTTGTTTCAAGATTTCTAAGACATCTCTAAAGGAGATATCATCAGGTGGAGATCAAGGGGACCTTTCCCCCTCATCGAAGTCAGTGTCCTCTGTCAGAGATTCCGGAGGGAGTCTATGTGCTTCCTCTTGCACAGACACTTCAAGGGGACCTCCTCCGTGCTTTCTCAGGGGAGGACTTGGAAGACAGAGGAACCCCTTGCTGAGGGGTAGGCTGGAGGCTCTCTGGGAGGTGCTGACCACAGACTGGACGGATGGGAGTAAAGCTTCAATCCACAGAAGATGGGGTAGGGCGTGGGCAGAGAAGGGACCATGTCTCCATGATTCAAGAAAGCCCTCTCCCACCTGGAATGGAGAGGATGCAGGGAGAACCTGCCCCCACCCTTCCAGAGGTCAAAGCCCCTAAGGGAGAAAGAGATGAGGCTACCCCAAACTGTCGAATGCCAAGGCCTCACAGCAAAAGGGATGACTCCAAGAATGTCACAGCCGACACCAACCCTCAGATCCATCATCCACTCTGCTCTGCCAGAATCAGAACTGAGATGGTCTGGGACACACTCAGAGCCAGGGAAAGAGATATCCCATGATCCGACACCTGTCCACTCAGAAATTCTAGGCCCTGCTGCTCCGAAGCTAAAGAGTGGATCAGAGGAGAAGATTGCTGTATTGGGGTCGGAGTTCTCATGGGTGCAGTGTTGGTCGGAGAAATTAAAATCCCCAGCTGGATCTGGGCTTTGAGAAAACTCATCATGTGATCCACATCAGAGTGCAAGAGCCGAGAGGATCAAGACAACAGGGAAGAATGAGCCAACCAAACTGGTGAAATGCTTGACCAGACAGTCTGAGCTGGTGAGGGGGACTTGCTCTAGTGCGAAGTATGACTCCCAAGATCTAAGATCTGGGTGTGGGTGTGACCTGGAATCCACTCCAGAGACAAGGAGCTGTGGATTCTAATTACTTCCAACTGCTCCGAGTGACTGCCAAAACCCGAGATCAAGGGATCCGGCAGAGCAGGAGGTTTGGTCGGCACAGACTACCCTGGATCTGAGGGGCCTCTCAGATCCTGACAGAAGTGAGGGCAGGCTGGATCTGATGTTGATGGATCTAAAAGCTTCCTGCTCTTTTCAGAAGTTGAAAATGATGTCTCTGGAGAAGCAGAGGAGTCATGCTTCTTTTGAATAGGAGCCTGGACTCCAGGGGAGGGAAGAAGCCCTTGTAAAATAAGCTTGTTCCTCCTATCGGTGAGGGCCTGGGGATTGAAAGCCGAACAGATGTCGCATGGTATCTCCAAGTGCCCTGGACCCAAGCAATAAACGCACCTCTTGTGGGCATCTGATTGGGGAATCTTGCTCCCACAAGACGCACACCTCTTAAAGCCACAGTGTTTTTCCAGCTTGTCTGCCATGGTGGATAAAAAAGCACTCACACAAGCACTACTTGCACTCATGCACCACCTACACACTAAACTTATAACTAAAAATATAACTAAAAAATATTGGGAAAGCTTTTTAGAGAAGGGGGAAAGAGAAAAATGGAAAGGCAGGAAGATCCCTAAATGCTAGCAAAAACAACAGGAAAAACTGTAACAGGAGGAGAGGTTATAACAAAGTAAACTAACAACAAAAGGGAAGAAAGAGTTCTAATTTACAGGAAAGTTTCTAAAAGATATAAGAAAAACTTCACTTAGCTGCAGACAGTCTCGCAATCGCATCTGTCCAGAATGGCGGCAAACGAGATCTGAGGGTTTGAAGAGGAGTGAGACATCATGGGAGAGAGAGAGGAGTTTGAGGCTCGGATTGCATGTCTGGAGGAAATGGCCGAACTGGATCCGAGGATGGATCCGAAGACCCATTCATGATGCATAATGAAATGGACAACATCAGATACAAGGGTTTAAAGTCCTTTGTCCAAAGGGTATGAACCTTTAAAAAAAAACTAAGGTCTTAAATAACAAGTGTAAATATAGGCTTTATGGAAGGGATAACAGTAGAATTCTGAAAGGATATCCCTGAAAGGCAAGGGTCAGATTGTAAAGGAGATATCATGTGAAGATTACAAAAACATAAATCCTCCACAGTAATAAGTAGCAGACCTACCAAGCAGCAATAGTTGCCAGAGTCACTGAACTTCATCTGAAATTTTCTACAGCGTACACCACTTTGATACAATGGTGATACAATGGTTGTCTCACCTGATACCTTGACAGGATTAATAGTAAAATAGCAGCACAATAAATGGCAACTGTGCACAGCCATGTAACCAATACAGCACTGTTCAACTCATTCCCTCCAATGGAACTCAGGAAGTCTGCACTGTAACTTCCAATTGGTGGAGCCTAAGCTCTTTGGCAGAATCAAATTATGTACTCACACTTCAAACAAATGTTCATATATCTGGAACCACAGTGGGTACTAAGAAGCTTAAATGACAAACTATTCAGCACAAACTATTTATATAACGGTAACATTCTTTAGGTTCTAGCTTTTAAACTGGATTTTATAATTACAGTAAACACAGAAATTTTGTAATATTTTGAAACACCTTACAATATCTCCACAGCTACTCGAGTTACAAACACATTATCAGCAGCATTTTATTCATCAGTGAGAGCTTTCATATGAGGCTAAGAAGTTCTGTCTGTTGCTTCTTGAGATATTTAAAAAAGCATGACATTTATGACAATATAAAATATTATATAAACAATTATTATCCCTTGACCTGCACTAGACAGAGGACAGCTATCAATACAGTTGAGTTTGCCATTGTGCAAGCTTTAAGACAGTCTTTTACTACTTTGTAAGTAGAATGGATTTGGAGTTATTGATGCAAATATGAACATGCAATATTTGATACCTAGAGGCATCAGAAGGATGTAAGTGAAGAAGCACCTAGAGGAGTCATTTGGCTGTAATGAGTAAATAATCTGGATTAATTGAGAACTGGCCAAGAACATGTTAAGACGGTTTAGGAGAAGGTAGAAACAACATGGAACAATATGCTAGACAGCAGATCCACTGCATAGGTTCATACTAGGCTATCTGCCCTAGGGCATTTATAAGCCTAGCCAGAGTGTGTGTGGCTTTCACCACCCCTTAGGATGAGAATACTATACCCATTAGTTTGCTGTGCCTCTGTCCAGCAGTGATAAAGAGATGATTCCTGGGGTAAACCTACGATCTCCCATCCACTCGTCAAGATTTCTCTTGAACAGAGTCAGTGAGGGGCTCTGCCTCACATGGACTGGGATTCTGTTCCATAGTGTAGGGAGTCTCTGGGTGATGAATCTGTCCCCCAAGAAAGTCCTATTTATATCCGTGTTGAGGTTTAAGTCTCTTGCTCTCGTGGCTCTGGTGGATTTGGATTTTTTGAGGTGGAGCATGTCCATTAATTCCGGGTTGGACATGGCCTTGTATGTCAGGCACAGATCACCTCTGAGCAGACGGTATGCGACTGAATAGAGCTGGAGTTTCTTCAGTCGGGCATCATATGACATATGTTTGAGCCCCTTTATCCTTTTGGTGAGGAACTTCTGGGGTCTTTCCAACTGCTGCAGGTGTCGGGTAAGGTACATTCCGAATGGGGCGTTGTACTCGATCATTGGTCTGATAAGTGAAGAGTACAGGGGTACAATGACCTCTCCTGATCTGGATGTGAATCCCTTCATGATCAGGTGGGCAATGTAGAAGGTCTTCCTAACCACTTTGGCAATGTGAGTGTCAAAGAGAGGTTACTGTCAACTTGGGTCCCCAGGTCCCTGATAACTTCTTCCGTGTTTAATGGATTACCACCTATGTGGTAATTAGGGGTTACCTTGTTTTTCCCAAAGGGTATGACTATACATTTTTTGGCATTTAGCTTAAGGCCATGGCTCTGACACCAGTTATCCATTTCTATGAGACCTTTCTGGAGGATGTCTGTGTCTGATGGAGTGTCAATTATGGTGCCCAGTTTGCAGTCATCTGCAAATTTTGTCAGCCACAATCCCCCTATGTTTGCCTGCACTTCAGAAAAATAAATGCCGAACAAGAGGGGGCCCAGGACTGAGCCCTGTGGGACACCGCTCGTGACCGGCTTACAGTCTGACATGGCACCAGCAACTCTAACCCTGTGTGTTCTTTCCTTGAGCCAGTTTGCAACCCATCTTGTGACATATGGGTTTACATCTAAGCTGGTGAGCTTTTCTATGATGCCCAAGTGGGGTATTGTGTCGAACGCTTTTGCTAGGTCAAGGTAGGCTGTGAACTGCCTTACCCTCATCAATGGCCTTAGTGACTGTTTCGAAAAAGTCGACCAAGTTCAAGAGGCAGGATCTGCCCTTGACAAAGCCAAATTGGGTAGGATCCAGTGTCTGTAGGTCCCCAATGTCTTTATTTATGAGTTCCATTATGATCCTCTCCATAGCTTTGCAGACAAGGCTCGTCAAGCTTATGGGGCGGTAATTTCCAGGGTCCACAGAAGCACCGCCTTTGTGGAGTGGGACCACAGTTGCCGTACGCTATTCTTTGGGTACGTATCCTGTAGTAAGGCTAAGATTAAACAGCAGCCTTATGTGTGGGTTTAGTTCCTCATTGAGTTCGTGTAGCACACAGCCGGGGACACCGTCCAGTCCCATTGATGCTGTGTTTTTTGCTTTAGAGAGAGCAGCTTTTTGCTTTAGAGAGAGCAGCTCTCACCTGGGTATTTGAGATGTTTGGGAGTTTAGACTCTGGTGGGATAGATATTTCTCCTTTTGGGGGGGGGGAGGGAGGGGAGAAATTTGCCCTGACCCTGTCTGCCAGTATGTTGGCAATGTCTGTGGGTTCAGTGATTTTTTTATCATTTTGGACTAATTCTGAGCATATCTGGGAGTTTCCACCCAGGTTTCTAACATAGCTAAAGAAGGCTTTATGATTGTCTTTTGTGTCATTAGCGATTTTTCTCTCAAAGTTGGCCTTGGATGATTTTATGAGTGATCGTAGTTTTTTGCTAGTATTAGGTTCATAGGTTCATAGGTTCATACTAGGCTATCTGCCCTAGGGCATTTACAAGCCTAGCCCAGAGTTTTTGTGGCTTACGCCACCCCTTTCGATTGAAGGATATTATGCCCATTATTTTGCTGTGCCTCTGTCAAGCAGTGACACTGATGTAATCCCTGGGGTATACCTGCGATCTCCCATCCATTGGTCAAGATTTCTCTTGAACAAAGCCAGCGAGGTGCTCTGCCTCACATGTACCGGGATTTTGTTCCACAGCATAGGGAGTCTCTGGGTGATGAATCTGTCCCTCCAGCACGTCCTATTTATGACCGTGTCAAGGTTTAAGTCTCGTGCTCTTGTGAATCTGATGGATTTAGATTTTTTGAGGTGAAGCATGTTCATTAATTCCGGGTTGGACATGGCCTTGTATGTCAGGCACAGGTCACCTCTGAGCAGGTGGCGACTGAGTAGAGCTGGAGCTCCTTCAGTCGGGCAGCATAGGACATATTTTTGAGACCCTTTATCCTTTTGGTGAGGAACTTTTGGGGCCTTTCCAATTGCTGCAGGTGTCGGGTCAGATACATTCCAAATGGGCGTTGTACTCAATCATCGGTCTGATGAGTGATGAGTACAGGGAATGATGACCTCCCTTGACCTAGATGTGAAACCCTTCATGATCAGGTGGGCAATGTAGAAGGTCTTCCTAACAACTTTGGCAACGTGGGTGTCAAATGAGAGGTTACTATCAACCTGGGTTCCCAGATCCCTGATAACCTCTTCTGTGCTTAGTGGATTGCCACCTATATGGTAGCTAGGGGTAACCTTGTTTTTCCCAAAGGGTATGACTATGCATTTTTTAGCGTTTAACTTTAGGCCATGGCTTTGGCACCAGTTATCCGTTTCTATGAGACCCTTCTGAAGGATATCTGTGTCTGATGTGTTTTCAACTATGGCGCCCAGTTTGCAGTCATCTGCAAACTTTGTCAGCCATAATCCTCCTGTGCTTGCCTGTACTTCCGAAAAGTAGATGCCAAACAAGAGTGGACCCAGGACCGAGCCCTGTGGGACACTGCTTGTGACAGGCTTGGAATCTGACATGGCGCCAGCAACTCTAACCCTGTGGGTTCTGTCACTTAGCCAGTTTGCAACCCATCTTGTGACATATGGGTTTACATTTAAACTGGTGAGTTTTTCTATGATGCCTGAGTGGGGAATCGTGTCGAAAGCCTTTGCCAGGTCAAGGTAGGCTGTGTGGACTGCCTTGCCCTCATCAATGGCCTTGGTGACTGTTTCGAAAAAGTCAACCAAGTTTAAAAGGCATGATCTGCCCTTGACAAAGCCAAAGTGGGTTTGATCCAATGTCTGCAGGTCCCCTATGTCTTTATTTATGAGTTCCATAATGATCCTCTCCATAGCTTTGCAGACCAGGCTTGTCAAGCTGATGGGACGGTAGTTTCCAGGGTCGGTGGAGGCACCTCCTTTGTGTAATGGGAGAACAGTAGCCGTACGCCATTCCTTGGGTACGTATCCTGAGGTGAGGCTAAGATTAAACAGTTGCCCTAACTGCGGGTTTAATTCCTCAATGAGCTCGCGGAGCACACAACTGGGGACACCATCTGGTCCCATGGATGCTGTGTTTTTTGCCTTGGAGAGAGCTGTTCTTACTTGAGCATTTGAGATGTTTGGGAGGCTACAATCCTCTGGTATAGATATTTCTCCTTTTGGGGGGGAGAAATTTGCACTGAACCTGTCAGCCAGTATGTTGGCAATGTCTGTAGGTTCAGTGATCTTTACATCATTTTGAACCAGTTCTGAACATATCTGGGAGTTTCCTCCCAGGTTTCTAACATAGCTAAAAAAGGCCTTGTGATTGTCTTTCGAGTCCGTGGCAATTTTTTTTCAAAATTTGCTTTGGAGGATTTTATGAGAGATCTTAGTTTTTTACTTACGATGATCAAGGGTGTCTTCCCTTTTGAGGATTTTGCTCTATCTTGTAGTAACCTTCTCCTTTTGTTGTAGAGCTTGTTTATGGCTGGGGTCCACCAGACTGGACGCCTGCCTTTGGTACAAAGAGTCTTTGTTTTGTTTGGGATTGCCTGATCCATGCAGTCCTGGAGGTGCTGGTAGAAGGCATTTGTAAGTGATTCAGCGGCTTTAGTGATGGTTTCCGCTGGCTCAGGGGCCTTGAAAGAGACCACACCAGTCCTAAGAAGTGTGAAGTCGGCTTTAAAGAAGTTCTTCATTGATCAGAGATGCCTTCCCATTTAGGGATTTTGCTCTGTCATGTAGTAGCTTTCTCCTCTTGTTGTAGAGTTTGTTTATGGCTGGAGTCCACCAGACCGGGCGCCTGCCTTTGGTGGAAAGGGTCTTGATTTTATTAGGGATTGCTTGATCCATACACTCCTGGAGGTGCTCGTAGAAGGCATTTGTAAGGGTTTCAGCAGCGTGGGTTGCGGTTTCCACTGGCTCGGGGGCCTTGAAGGATACCACTCCAGTCTTAAGAAGTGTGAAGTTTGCTTTTGAGAAGTTCTTCACTGTGGTCTTTTTTGCTGGGGGTGGGGGCGGGATGTGGATCTCCAGTGAGATTAATTTATGGTCTGATCCACCAATGAGGGATATACTTCCGGTGTGGAGCATTTTGTCCCCATGTTTGTGATGATCAGGTCTAGTATATTTTCTCCTCTTGTGGGAATGGTGACTAGTTGTTCCATAGCATTTGAGTTTATGAACTCAAGGAACCTTTGGGCTAGGGTGTTGGGGCTTGAGTAATGTTCCCAGTCTATGTTTGGGTAGTTGAAGTCACCCAATATGATGGTGTTTGGTGAGACATTCATACTCTCCAGTGTCTTCAGGAAGGCTGTGTGGGTTTCCTGAGTTTGAGAAGGTGGTCTGTAGCATGTTACAAACTGTAGGGCAGTTTTACCTATGGTTAATTGCACCTGGATGGTCTCCGATGCTTCGTGCGTTGCCACTAACCTGGAGGTGTGGGTATCCTTTATGAATATGGATACTCCCCTCCTTTTGTGGATCGGTCTGGATTTTGGGGCCGAACGCATGATATGAGGTATAACCTGATAGTGCTGGGGTGCTCTCAGGAGCCTTGAACCAGGTTTCAGTCACAGCACAAACATCGATGTTCTCCATACTGAGGAGGGCTTCGAGGGCGTGCATCTTGAGGTTTAGACTTCTGGCATTGAGCAGTATTACCCTTAGTTTTTCTCCATTTTTGTTTTCTAGGGCGGTAGGTTTATCATTTGAGCCTTGCCTAAAAAAAGCACTATGGGGGTGGCAAGAGCCTTTGCCAATATCTGGAAGCCCAGGGGTGACAAGTGCAAGCCGTCCCTTGCAAAGCAGCGTGGCTTGTCAAGCATGTCATCCCAGGCAGACAGACATTGGATCCCCTTAGAATGACACCAGTAATTAAGCCAATTATTAAAGCTGATCATTTTGTCTCTGTATTGTGGCATCATTCTTGGTGAGGGTAGGATACTGCTCAGGGTCAGGGTCATACCGGCCTGGGCTACATAATCTGAGAGCTCCTCTATGTCTCTTTTCATGTAGTCCAGGGAGGTATGTCTCAGGTCGTTCACACCAGCATGGACAATGACTGAGTCATACTTGTACTTGCTGTGGAGTGACCTGAGTGCTTGTGATATGTGGCGGATTCTAGCGCCTGACAGGCAGCTAACTGTGATCTTTTCCTTGTTCAGTCTGGTGAGTGGGACGTCAGTGTGTCTGGCATTGTGTTTGGCCTTAAGGGCTGTGACTGTTTAGCACACTGACTTTGAGAACTATGTGTTGCATGTCTTATGTCTTGAGGTGGCAGTTGCTTGGGTGTCTGCTTTGGAGGCCTCTGTAGTTTTGGTAGATTTTTGATCATGTCAAATATAAGAATATCATTTTCATTGAATTAGCATTTATGTAAGACATATGTAACATAACTTTCTAGAAGGGACATTCGGTCCCACTGGAGGAGGATGGCATAAAGAACTAGAAGTGAAGGCCAACTACTGATAAATTGACAAAGGATGGGAGCTACTACCATTTATCTATTATCTGTGGAGACAATTCGGAGAAAATATTTTAATACTGCACCTGAAAGTTAAAAGGTTTTAAAAAAATTCAGAAATTTAGAAATGTGGAATGCTGTAAGGTGATACACTGACTGGTACCTGTAAGGGAACTTATCACCTTCACTCGTACTCTTATAGAGGAATAACCAAAGACTACAGATTTGTAATTTCAAAATATTTCACACCAACTAAATTAATGATATCAGAGACTGCAATTCTGTTGAAGATAGTGATCTGGCATGTAGGTATGTGCCACTCTCAAGCAGTCTAAAGGGTGGGAAGGGAGGATACAGGTCACACACGACTCTAAAATAAAAATAAAAGTTATGTACTTAACCATAACATTCCATCCATGTTGTCCATTTTCATTCTTCCTCAAAGTATAGGTTTGGATCAGACACTCTGATCCGACTCAGCTGTTACCCTAGCTCGTCTTCACCAAACTCTTGAACTCCTTTCCTACTCTTAATGCACTATGCCTATTTACAGCTGGAGAGAGAGAGAGAAAAACTATAAAAGAATCGTCATAACTGGAGCTCAACACAAGGGACATATGGTGTCCTTAAAAGTCTCATTCCTCCAAAAGTCGTTTGTGAGAAATGGAGGGGGACGGACAGTGAGGAGTTGAGGAAGAATGAAAATGGGCGACACAGATGGAACGTTATGGTAAGTATATACCTTCTTTATCAGAGGTATCAATTTTCATTCATTCCTCAATGTAAAGAACAGAGTCCCCAGCTACCTAAATTCCTGGGTGGACTCTAAGGAAGGATATTCCTGAGTATGGTTGAGTCAAAGGCCGCTCTTCCCCTTGAGACCAGACCTAGTTTGTAATGAGTGATAAAGGTATGAGGATGTGACCAAGTAGCAGCCACATAAACATCATCCATGGATGCTGTGGACTGGAATATAGTGGAAGTAGAAAGAGCTCAAGCTGAATGAGCTTTTAATGGGTTTGATAGGGGAAGATTCAATTTAGTGTAGGCAAATGACATGCAATCGACCAACTATCTGGCCACAGTTACCATTGTGACTGATTCGCCCATATTGTGATTTGTAAAGGAAACAAAGAGCTGGTCTGTCTTTCTAATTTGTTTTGTTCTGTGCAGGTAGAAACGCAACTGTCTAAGATCATCCAGTAAGTGATGCATATATTCTCCTTTATTTGAAAAATTTGGGAAAATACTGACAGGTTAATGGTTTGGTTAATGTGGGTTTCTGACACTACTTAATGTAGGAAAGAAGCATTGATATGGAAGGTGACCTGTCCTTGTGGAAAATCAAATATGGGGGCTTAGATGATAATGCTTGCAGATCTGAAACTCTTCTAGCAGATATAATTGCAAGTAAAAAGATAGTCTTCCAGGTTACGAATATTAAATTACATTTAGCTGCAGGTTCAAAGGGAGACTGTGTTAAGGCTTGCAGTACCAAATTTAAATCCCATGGTGATACAGGGTCTTTGTAAGGAGGTTTAAGTGAAAAAGGACCCTTCAAAAAGCTTTGCATAGTTTAGAGAAAGCCAGGGAAGTATTCTGAAACCCCATATGCAACTTTGAAATGCCTGCGAGTTGGATTTTAATTGTGGATGAAATAGCACCTTCATTAAACAAAACTTGCTAAAAATTCAAAAAAAGAATGTATCGAGGCCGAGACTGGTTATGGGAAGATAACAGAATGGAACGAACAGGTGAAGAGAACACAGGCTGCCTGGCTATTAATGGAATTTGAGAAACCATGCAGTGAATTTGAGGTTTGAGATGTCCAGGTGAATCATGCCTGCCGGGTGAGACAGAAGGTCTGGAGTCGGATCCAGAATCCAAGGTGGGTATAGAAGATGAGGCCAAAGGAAGGGGAACCACATTTGTCAAGGTCAGTTAAGGCGCAATGAGGATGACTTTGCTCTTCAACCAAGCATCCCTCGGTGACTCCCTGGAAGGAGGATTAGGGCAAAACGCTGCTGCATTTGTTGTTTAGGGGAGATGCAAAGAGATCACAGCAAGGCTGGTCCCACTGATGGAAAATCATGTCCATCACTCTGTTGCTGAGACCACTCACAAGGTAGTAAGATGGACCTGCACCATTTGTCTCCTATCAGGGTAGACTTCTCCAGAATATGGGTTGCAATTAGAAAGCGGATGGAAGAAATCATCCACTGCCACACACTCAGGGCTTCTTGACACAGTGGGTAACCAACCACTACCTTTCTTTCCGCTCTACTAACTACCTTGATTATAGCAAGCTCAGATGCTCATAAGCCTAGTACTTGTTATACAGCAGGAACTTCTTACTGTAACATTTGTTAATGTCTGTTATGTACTTCACAGATAACTACTGTCTATTTATTTTAACTGTGGAGCTTTTCTCCTCGGGCCTCCGCTGAAAATGGACCTACGACCAGTCGGACACTCCCGGTCAACAAATATAAATAAATAAATAGATAAATAATAAATAAATAAGTAAGATCTGGTTCCTCCTTGTTTGTTTATGTACCAAACTACCAACATGTTGTCCGTTTGAATCACAATCATTCCAAGAGGGAGAAAGAGTTTTGGAATGCTTGCAACGCCAAAAGCATCACTCTCATTTCCATAACAAGTTAGCCTTCTTGGGGGACCAAGTGCCTTGGATGGTATCCCAGAAAACAGCCCCCCCCAATCTGGGAAGCATCTATGATCACTGCGGCCTTGGCCCAAGGAAGAATGAAGGGACAGCATAGCGACAGTAGTTGTGACTGCATCCTCCAGAAAAGATGACGCTTGCATACCTGAGTTCTCACCTTCGTCGACATAGGTTGAGAGAGAATTGACCCCTGTGTGTTTGTAGCTTCCATTGCAAAATTCTCAAGTGACATCTTGCTAAAGAAACTAAGACTATTGCCTCTGATACTGATCCAATGGCTTGTAGAATCAATTGGGCTAAAGTTTTGGTACTGCAAATTATTTTCATAACCTGAGTTCTTACCGTCTGTACTCACAAAAAGGAAAGAGATGCTACCAAAGATACTGTGTTGAGCATTGCTTCTATGAATTCTAATGTCTGAGTTGGTTGTAATTGTGACTTGTTGTGACTGATGGTTGTTCCAAGGTCTGAACAAGTCTGCAACAATTGGTCTCGTGCTTGTACCAGCTGATGCCTGGTCAGAGCGGTAATGAGCCAATCGTCCAAACAGGGAAACACCCAGAATCCCTGCAGTCCTCAGGTGAGCTGCTACTACTGCCTTGCACTTGGCAAAACCCCTGGGGGCTATGGTGAGGCCAAAGGGCAGTGCTCCAAACTAGCAATGACAGGCTCGCAGCTGGAACCGTAAGTACCTTCTGGAACGTCTGTTCATTTTTGTGTGATAGTACACATCCTGAAGGTCTATCAAGCACATCCAGTTGTCCATTCTGTCCTTTCCGAACCGATTTCTTCAACACACATATCTAAAATTGGTCCCCTGTTTTCTTTGGTCTGGAGAGATCTCCTGGAAGTCTTTTTTCCAGCAGCTTTTGTATTTCTAGGGATGTTGCTTCACTCTGATTGGGTGGAACATAGGGCATTTTCCTGAGTAACGGGTGGAAGGGAAATGGGAATAATATAACCTCTGGAAATGATTCTCTGCACCAAGTATCCTTTGTTATGTTTAGCCAGGCTTCTTGGTGCAGAGATAAATGACCCCCAACTGGCTCCAGAGGAAGACAATTGGGCCTCCCTTCAGGAGCACTGAAAGGGTCTGTCGAAAATAGCACCTATAGACACTCAGTTTTGCAGGCTTTGTCTGCCACTATTGCTTCCACCTTTGCCTCTGGGGGACCTACCTCCATGTGTGCGTCCTGGAAAGGAACCAGAGACTTCCTGAACCACATCTTTCGACCTCCCAGTTGGTTCCTGGAAAAGGTCTGTTGATGGGTCGAAAAACATATGCACACTGTAGAAAGGGTCTTTCCATCCTTCTCACACCTGGACAATGTGTCTTTTACTGTGGGCCAAACAAAGAAGAAACATCAAAAGCAGCACTGATGAAAGACGACATTAAAGGCTCCTCAGAATCACAAAGGCACATCCAAGCATGCCCCTTGATGGAAATGCCTGAACCCACAGCCCTTGTGACACCTTCTGCAGTACGAGAGATGAGCCTCATGGAAGAATTCGCAATAGACTGAAGGGTAGTCAACTGTGAGGCCACATAAGTTTGAGCCTATGCAGTACTGGCTCTTGAAAGGGAATTTGAAAGTTCTTTAATCAAGTCCCTTTGCAATCTTGTGAAGTGTGTCATGTAGTTCAGCGATTGGAAAGCAAATGGAGTTGAAGCATACACTCGCTTCCCAATTCTGTCCATTGCCCTTGATTGTCTACTGGGGGATGGACAGTGGAACTCTGTTCCATGAGTTCCTTCTTTGTAGCTGCCGCCACAACAATTGCATCAACCAGTACTTCCTTACTCCAATGTTCTTTTCCTACTGGTGGAGAGAGAATCTAGCTCTCTTGGGGATCGGCTCAATCTTATCAGGATCCTTCTACGCTCCCTTAGACACCAAATCAACAAGGTCAATAGCAGGTGGAGTGACCCAAGAGTTGGATTTTGGGCAGACCAACCACTCTTAGATTTAAGGGTCTACAAGATAATCTTCAAATGACATGTCATTGGGGGATGATTTGGGAGACCCTTCTTCCTCAAAATCAGTATCCTTGATGATGGACTCCTGGGAGGGGGGTGCCAAGTGCTTCCTCTTGCACGTTCTCTTCCTAGGGAGTTCTTGGGTGGGAAGATTCAGAGAAGTATCAGAAGAGATGACAATACCCGACAGGGTGGTCTGGAAGCTCTGAGCTAGCTGTCCCAGTGGTGTAGAATGCTGAGGA